>NC_089585.1:45060527-45360527 GCF_019320115.1 Miscanthus floridulus
CGCCCCCGAAAAAAAACTTTCCTCGGCAAAAAAAAAAGTTTCCGAATAAAAACATATATGACACAAAAAAAGCCACCGTAACAAAAAAAACAACGTCCCCTATCCGTAAAAAAACCACCGTCCCTGTTTCTGAAAAAAATCCTATACAACAAAAATATAATGTATCCAAAAAAACATATACAAAAAAATGTTCACGTATGCATATCTATTACCACCTAAAAAGGGAGAGAGGGTTTCGTGCACAGAATTTCTGTGTGCGCGGCCACGTCGCCCAGGCTACGGTGTATGCCCACATGCATACGGAACCAAGCCCCAAGTCTGATTTTTTTTATTTTTTAGCCCTTTTTTTGAAAAAAAATCACAAATATGCCCCTGAAGGTAATATTTTAAAATCTAGACCCTTAGCTCGGCGACATCGTTGCTGGCGCCGAGCTCTTGGGCACGACGCTGACGTGGCGGTGATTTGGCAGGAATCTTGGCGCCGTAGATCTTAGTGTCGAGCTCGGCACCGTGGTTACTAGCGCCAAGCCTGTCTTATGTATGGGCCCCAATCCTTTCTCTCTTCCTCTCCCTCTCTCTCGCACCGCCAGCGCCCGTCCGAGCAGCACACCGCCGTCGCCGCCCGGGCCCTCTCCCGTGCCCGATCGCCCGCGCCCTCGCCCGCACCCTCACCCTCGCCCTCGCCCACGCCCTCGCCATCGCCCGCGCCCGGCCGCCCGTGCCGCGCCATGCCGCCCACGCCTGCCCGCGTCTGGCCTTGCTCGACGTGCCACCCGTGCTCGCGGTCGCCTTGCCCGCGCTGAGCCGGCGCCGTGCCGTGATCGTGCCACGGTCGCGTCGTGCCGCCCGTGCCAGGCCTCGCCCGCCGTGATGGGCGCTCGCCGTGTTGGCCTCGCTACGTGGAGCGCCAGCCATCCCGCGCCTGCCGCGCGCCACCGCCGGCCCCAGCACCTGTAGCGTCCGCCCATGCCACCGCCGGCCCGGCTCGTCGGCCCCGCCCGGCGTCCGCTGCGACTCCATCGACGTCCACGACTCCGTCGTCGAACAGGTAAAAATTGTGAATTTACAATGTACGTACTTAGTTAGCTTTGATTATAGTGTAGTAGTTTTAGCATTTGTTATTTAGTAGTTAATGTGATGACTCAGGTAGTTTATTTAGTTAGTGATCTAGTAAGATAGATATGTAGATAGATAGAAACATAGATACATAGGTACATAGATATAGTTAGATAGCTACTTAGATAGGTAGTTATATATTTAGTTAACTAAATAGGTTATAGCTATTTAGTGAGTACACTGTATCTATGTATGTAGTTATTATCTTATTTACTTAGTTTATAGTTAGAAAGTACTTGTTAGGTACTATCTATCGTCTAATTTGGACTAAAGGACATGTGTTTCGTTACGTGTTTGAAATAGATGGATAACCTAGTGACCATATATCATGGAGGCACCGTTGAAAGTGATCGCTATGAATATGTTGAGTTTGTTGACATGCAAAGCATGCCTATGCTATTCAATGAGAAGCCATCGTTTAGTGAGATGGTTGTAAGGGCTTGAGAGGAGCTGCATTGCCTTGGCGATGATGATGATGGCATTGTAGTTGAGGGTGTACTGCACCTATGTTGTCCTCCCAACATCATTAGGCGAATGATCCTAATTGGATGTGCGGATCAGTGGGAGAACTATGTGAGATCGGCTATGAAGAGCTAGCTACAATGTTTGGACGTGGTTGTTCGTCGAGTGTTAGTTGATCCCATCGCTCATGGGTTTTCCCCACCAATGGGTCAACAGGCACATTTCGACCCTCCCATCCCAGAACCTGATATGGATGTGGAGGTTGCACTATGGTTCCCGATGCTCAATAAGGCCCCTAATGAGCTAGTTGGAGATGCTTGTCAGACTCATGATGTTGTGGTAGATTCTCCTCATGAGATCCCTTTGGCACAGAATCATCCAAGTCAATGTCTTATCCGCATGGTTATTGGGACCATCCAATATTTTATTCTTTCCTCATTTTCTACTTATGTTACAGTAGACATTTCTAACAATGTGGATATGCCCACTGTTGCTACGCAAGTGCTCTGTGGAGATGGATTCCGTGGCTCCAATAGTGTTGAAATTATGAATGATTCAGAGTCATATGAGATGGCAAGGGCTCTTGATTCTGATGATGATCGCCCTATTGGAGAGCTAATAGAGAGTGATGTTGAGATGCTGAGGCGTATCTTTCCTAGCCACCGTGATCCAAGAGTTCATGAGTTCAGCGATCTTGCTCATTCTGATTAGGCGTGTGTAGAAGGATGTGATGATGAGCTCCTAGAAGCTCCTGCGGCCGGCCCTAACATGGTAATTGAGAATGAAAGGGTATTCAAGGACCTCCCTACATTAAAGAGGTGGTTGCAGGCATTTGTAGTAATACGAAAGAGACCTTATAAGGTCTTGAATTCATATGCGGAGCGCCGTTACACAGTTGTGTGTGACAAGGAACGCTGCCCATAGAGGATTTGTGCAAGGAAGCAAAAGGTCAATAGAAAGTGGAACATCACAAAAGTTGTCGGGCCACATAATTGTGCTGACCATGTGCTGACACTAAGGCATCGGCAGTTGACATCTACCCTCATTGCCAAGCGATTGATGGGAATATTGTAGGGAGAACCCAACTATAAAGGTTAGGACAATTATCAGGACTGTTGAGGCATTGTATGGAGGTTATGCGATAACTTATGGTAAAGCTTGGAGGGCTAAGCAGCGAGCATGGAAGATGATATATGGGGACTAGGGAGGATGGGTATGAGCAGCTGCCAGTACTTTTCAATGCAATCAAAGCGGTGAATCCAGACATGCATTATGAGTACATCCCAAAACCAAATACATGAAAGGATGGGAGGCAGATATTCTTCCATGCTTTCTAGTGCTTCCCTCAGTGTGTTAAGGCCTTTAGGCACTATCGTCTCATCTTCTCCATTGATGGTATGTTCTTGATTGGCAAATACTAGGGCACACTTCTTATAGCCATATCCTATGACGCGAACAACAAGTTGGTTCCTTTGGCATTTGCTTTGGTTGAGAAGGAGAACAATGACAGTTGGGGATGGTTCTTGAGGCTAGTCTGGATACATGTGGTTTGGCCTGGTAGAGAGGTTGGCATCATATTTGATAGGCACTAGGGCATACTTAATGTTGTGCGAGAGCAGATAGAGGTGTATGCACCTTTGCACCATCGTTGGTGTACTTGTCACCTTGCCGAGAATCTACTCCAGAAGGATGGTGTGAAGGATAACTTTGATCTGTTCTAGGAGGCTACTCGATAGTTTGAGGATAAGTACTTTCAGAAAAAGTTGGAGCAGGTCAGAACCTGTATCAAATGCAGAAGGTAGACAATGGCTCACAGGTTTGATAAGGGATTTGGAGAAATAGAAAAGAGCTCACGACGCCGATGGATGAAGGTACGAGTTTTAGTGCAGCAACATGGCGGAGTCATTCAATAAGTTGCTATTGGGGATAAATGGTATGCCCATGAATGCAATCGTTCAACTCACCTTCTACAAGCTTGTTGCCTGGTTCAACAATAGACAGGCCCATGTATTGAAGTTGCAGAGTGATGGAGAGAAATGGGTTCCAAAACCAAAGGCACACCTAGAGAACGCAAATGAAATGGCTAGCACACATGAGGTTACATGCTTTGACCATACCATAGGGACTTATCAGGTCGAGCATAGGTGAAGGGTCGAGATGGCGACTAGAGGGGGGGTGAATAGTCATTTCTAAAACTTAATCGTGTCGACTAACCGAAATAAGTGTGGAATTAAAACTATCAGTCTAGCCAAGACTACACCCCTCTATCTATGTTCTCTAGCACCTTGCAAAGATCCTAATTAAGCAACAAAGGTACCAGGCTAACTAGAGCTCACCTAACCAATTCTAGGAGCAAGGTCACACAAACCTATGCCACTAGTATTTCAAGCAATGAGGGAGCTCCTACACATGCCAGTAAGCAAAAGCATAAAGCCAACTAAGCTCACTAGCAATGCTCAATAACAAGGCAACCAATACCAAATTAGAGAGCACAAATACTTAGCTACACAAACTAAGCAAAGTGACTAACAAGGTTACACAAACCAAATTAGCCATGCAAGAGAGCTACTACTATGCTACACAAGCAAGAAGGTAACTAGTGAGCTACACAAGCTAACTAATCACAAGAGCAACTACACAAGCACAATGTATATAAAAGTAATCATAAGCTTGTGTAAGGGGATTGCAAACCAATGGGAAGAATAAGGTTGACACGGTGATTTTCTCCCGAGGTTTATGTGCTTGCCAACATGCTATGTCTCCATTGTGTCAACCGCTCACTTGGTGGTTCGGTGGCTAATTGGCATCACCCGCCAAGCCCGCATGTCGGGCACCGCAAGAACCTACCCTGAAAGCGAGGGTAGCTCAATGACATGCTCAACTAGAGTTGCTCTTCATGGCTCCCACGGGGCGAGCACAATGCCCCTCACAAAGCTCTTCTCCGGAGCACTGCACAAGCTTCTTGTGGGCTTCGACGGAGACCACCACTAAGCCATCTAGGAGGTGGCAACCTCCAAGAGTAACAAGCACCACCGGCTTGCAACTCGATTACCTAGTGCCACTCGATGCAATCTCACAATGCAACACACTAGAATCACACTCACTCGCAATCGATTCGCACTCTTGCAAGCACAAGTGAGTTAGAGGGCATCCAAGCACTCCTACACAAGCCACATAGGCATGAGGGTGCTCAGCAACCAGCCCAAGGCTGGCCACACACTCCATTTATAGCCCTAAGGGCTAAAATAGCCATTACCCCTTCACTGGGCAAAGCGCGTACTGACCGGACGCGTAGGTCATAACGACCGGACGCTGGAACCCAGCGTCCGATCACTTGCAGAGAGGATTAGTCACTCAACTTGCCACGCCACTCGATCCAAGCGATGATGCAAAGTTAGATCACTCGAGTGGCACTAGATGACCGATATGCAAACAAGTTTGCCCCTCTTGATAGTATGGCCATCTATCCTAAACCTGGTCATCAACTTCTCTACACACCTATGATCGGTGAAATGAAATGCCCTAGGTTATATCTTTGCCTTGCGCATTTCATTCTATCTCCTCCAATGTCGATGCAACCCATGCACCATCATGATCAACAATGATATGATCCACTTTATATCATCACGTGATCATATTGGTTCATCAATCTTGACTTCACTTGCTTTTCACCAGTTGCCTTCGTCCATCAGCGCCAAGTCTTGCTCAAGCTTCACCGCCACATGGTCCATTACTCCAAAGCCTCTGACTTGCCCTTCACGCTTGCAACCGGTCCATCAAGCCAAATCTTGTCTTGATCTTCTCCACCTTGATCACATGACTCAATGTCATGTCTCATGTGCAATAAGCTCCTTCATCATCACATGTGTGAGCTTTGCAACATCTCCAAACCATTTTCACCTTCACTGGCATATGTTGCTCACACACATGTACTTGTGGACTAATCACATGTGTATCTCACATAAACACAATTAGTCCACCTTGGGTTGTCGCTCAATTACCAAAACCACACAAGGACCTTTCAATCCCCCTCTTTTTGGTAATTGATGATAACTCTACTAAAGATATGGAAATTAAGCTCTTTTGGATTCATGTGTCTTGCCCAATCAATTTTACCATGTGTAAATGATTTTGGACAAGTACCACAAACCTAAAATGGTAGTATTAGATCCCCCTACATATGTGCTAGAGTGTTTGTTTTGAAGCTCGCACATATGCATAGATTGAAATTGTGGGAGAGTAATTACTACTAAATGATGCTAAGGTGTATAGAGTAAACCTTTGAAGCATGATACCAATCGGAGTTGCACGTTTAAGTTCATCCTTAGCACCATGGTTAGCTAGATATCACATGGAAATAAAATCACTAGATACCTCGTGAGATCAACATTAAAACCAAGGTACTAGCATTACTTGAAAAAGCATACCAAGTGTCTAGCTATCATCCTATGCATGCTAGTTTTCATTTCATCAATCAAATTCTACAACTAGCATACCTCACACAAGCATGCATATTGAATTTAAGAACTTATGCAATACAAGCAAGCACATGAATATGCACATATCAAATGCAATCAATCAAAGTTCATGAGCTTGCTCCCCCTATCTGTGTGCTTCTCTTGTCCAATGAATTTTGATCCATCTCTTTTCTTCAATGTTGCTCCCTCTTTGTCCATGTCCATGTCCAACATCTACTTTGTCTCAATCTCTCCCAAAGCTTTCATATCTTATCTCTCCCCTTGTACAATCTTAATCTCAAGGCTTTCATATCTTTGTACAATCTCTCCTCCTTTGTCATCAATTTCCATAAAAGATATGCTTCTCATTGATGCAAATGTATGCATTTGGGGTAGATGGTTGAGGCTTGAATCTTGCATTTTTTATGGACATCACTTGATTGTTGGAATGACACCACTTATAGATACCACTTGTAACTTGTGCCACTTGTATCTTGTGTAGGGCTTCCTGAGATACCACACATAGGATCTTTGATCTTGATATTAATTTGTGGGACACCTCCCCCTATGTGATAGCATGGGTCATCCATTTGATACACTTGAGCTCTTGTAGGTGAGGGATGCATTCTTCATTTGATGATCACTTAAAGTTGAGGATCACTTGTGAAACCATCATCTTGCATGATTGATACCATGTGTAGATGTAATACCACTTGAAAGAATCTTTTAGTATGGAACCATTTATTGGATTTATCAATAAAAAACCATTTCTTGAACTATTTGCTATCTTCATGAGTACCACTTATAGGATATCACTTGTGAGTTGATCTAGACATCACTTGTAGATTCTTGAAGAAATACTTGAGTCTAGATACCACTTGTAACAAATAAACTAGATATCCATTTGCATTATTGTCTTATGCTTGTACTCTTATCACTATCATGAGCTTCTATGGTTGACTTGAACTAAATTGATTTGCCTAAGCTTCTAAGTCCAGTTTGAACCAATGACAAGCTTCTTCACACCTCTTGCAAGGGTTATTTTGCCAATGTTGTACTTGTCTCTTGTTAGCAATCCAAATTAAATTAAGTACTTGGGTTCACTAGCTCATGAACAAATTCATATACTAACCACTAGATCAAGTAATCATTCAAGCAATAGTGGTATGCTATGAATTTAAATATTTCATTTGTTATGCATGATCCTATGAAGCATGTACTGTATGCACTAACCGCATACTAGTAAGGGATGAAATAATCATGCATATTACAATGATACCTTTGCTATGTTGGAGTAGAGGATAGTCACATAGATTCCAATTCATTACTCCAATAGCAATGTAAAGTCCAATTATAAGCTTGGTGAAGACCAATAGATACCATTTTAAATTCCATTCTTCACCCATATGAAATGAATACCACTTATAATCAAGTGCTCTTTCTTGTTGTGGTTGGCTTGCTTCTTTTTTTCATCTTTACTTGCATGAGAGCAACAATTTGAGAATACCACTTGAAATATCATGACTAGCTCTCTTTTGGGTGTTGCTTGCTTTTTCTTGATCAACCCCTTTTGATTGATTGAACTATGCATCTCAAATATTTCTTGGATCACCACTTATATGTTAGCCTTCCAAGTAGCCACACTTGATTTACCTACTCATAGGTGGCAAGCCCCTACACTAGGGAGAAGTGACCTCTCTTCAAGAACCATTCTTGATACTCACTTGAAATAACTTGATTGATTGATCCAAGTGATGGACTTACCTGATGAGTAACATCGATTCCTTCTTTAAGTCATTTTCTTTCTACTTGTTTAAGTTATTTTCTTTCTACTAAATGATTTCCAATAGTCATTAGAACTTAAACTTCAACTTCATCTTGAGTTTGATCTTGATCTTTCAATTTGAGTGTCGAATGTGTGCAAAGTACACTCCACAATTAAATGGCCTTGTACTCTTTGCTTGTCATGCTTAAAGATCATCTCAAAACCAAACTTAGGTACCTCAAACTACTTGTAAACATGTTTTCAACTTGAGGACCTTTCAATCAAAGTGACTCTAGATCAATCCAATATTTATCACTTTTCTGACAGATTCTGTACCCTTCAAAAAAATGAGCATATCTCCCAAAGTATAAATCCAAATATCACGAAATTTTGTGGAGATGTGCTTCACTATGTTATCTAGCAGCTATAAAAAATTTAGCTTCATTTGACTTCTAAATTGCTACCAGATTTCAATTATTCCACCACTGCTGCATGCTGAAAACTGCTGCACTATACCTGACAAGATCTACTCCAAAATTGAAGCATTTCTTATCCAATTCTCATGAAATTTATACAGAATCATATACCATAAGTCTAGAGCATGTACACCAATTTTTATACCAATCCAATAAGTTTTGATCACTCAAACATGGCTAAGATCACAGCTCACTCAGATTTTCAATATAAGACAGATTTCAATCACTTAAGCTATACTTCATCAAATGTGAATCAAACTTGAAACTAACTTGTATGAATACTTTCACAAGATATAAATCCATTTAATCCAATTACTAAATGTCATCTTATGAACTTATACAACACAAATCAATCCAAACTTGACTACTAATCAATTTATCCATTTAAACATCTCATAACAAGCAAAATTTGCATATTTATCCAATTTAATCAACTCATATGTACACAAATGAAATAATCAACAAGAGATATACCTTGGTTAGCTCATGATCATCCAACTAGCAAGCTTCAACTCAATTATTTGCAAGCCATCAAATAATCCAATAAATCACCACAACTAGAATATGACACTTACATGTTGATAGCACTTGGACTTCACTCAATTTTCACTTGGCATTGGGTTTGGATGTGCACTAGGCTTCATATCTTGACTCAACATAAGATGATCAATATGAAATCAATTGAATTAAGTCTCCAATACCGATGATACCTAAAAACAATCATCCACTTTTTGATGGTACCCAAACTAGTTTGGGTCCTCTCAAGTTAGGAACAACATACTTAGGCATAACCTTAGTATGAATAGCGGGATGCTTTGAAATAGCAATCATAGAGGTACCATTACCATCCTTTCTAAGCATAGAATCAACATCAATTGAAATATAATTAGGAGAGTTACCTAGGGGACATGAATGTGCCATGTGTCCCCTTTTCCTGGCATGAGTAGCACTTTCTCTTTGATTGAGCCTTCTCTTCCTTGCTCATGTGGTGCTTCTCATTGCCTTGCCTCTCATAGATTGCTTGGACCTTCTTTTCAAGCTTGGTAGGACACTTAGAGGCAAAGTGTCCCGTATTTCCACACTTAAAGCACTTGATATGAGCATAATCTTTCTTCTCATCTTCATTCTTGCTCATCATCTCGACATCTTGAGTTTGCATTGAATGCCTTGCTTTTCCACCCCTTCTTGTTTTCGTCTTCTTCATCATCAAGTCACCACCATCTTCATGGTTGATCTTGATTTGAACTTGAGGTGTCTTTTCTTGCTCAACTTGTGGCTTTGATTGAGGCTCTTCTAGTTGCTTCACCAATTGCTTGGTTGGGCACATTGAGGTAAGATGACCCCATGTGCGGCACTTGAAGCACTTCACATATTTGAGTCTCTCTTCTTCTTTTATCTTTTTGAGCTTCTCAATATTAGGGCAACCATTTGCAAGGTGTCCCGCTTCATGACACCGGTAGCACATGGTATGAGAGAGCTTTCTTTGTTGTAGCTTCTTCATCTTTCTTTCTCTCTTTCTTTCACCCTTTGTCATCTTCTTCTTGAAGCCAAGGCCACACTTATCACCATAGTTTCTTTGAGTCTTCAACATGTGCTCAAAGGTGACTTTTGAGTTGTAGCACCTCTCTAACTCGTTGCTTAAATTCTTCACTTCATTTTTGAGCTCATTGTTCTCCTTCAAAAGGTTAGTCTCACACGACATAGAAGTAGAACAAGCATCTATTTGTGAAGAATATGACATTTCTAATAAATCATCACAAGAGGTGGATACATGCTTCTTGCCTACATCACTAGGGTTAGCAACATTTTGCAATTTATCATTTGATCCATGTGATGAACTCTCATTATTTTTAAGTTTTTTTATAAACACTTTAATGAGAGAAGCATGTTGTTCTAATAATTCATCATGAGATGCAAGTAGTGTCTCATGATTCAATTTTAGCTCATCATGTGAAGATTTAAAAGCATCAAGTAATTTCTTATGTTCTTCATAAGAGTTCTTTAGAAATGAGTTTTCATTTTCTAATTTCATTGTTTTAGCTTTCTCATTTTCTAAAGACATGGTCATGCTAGCAAGTCTACTAACAAGCTCATCATATGAATCAACATGATCAACCACATTACACTACAAAAATTTGGGCTTTGTATGACAAAGGCAAACTGTCACGGTAAGTACATAATTTGTCATAAAATGCATCTTATGATGAAAAGGCAGCGTCATGCCGATCATCATATAACGACCGTCACATAATGTACCTCGTGACGATACCATGGAGAACCTGTCACAAAATGTGGTGACCTTTTGTGATGGTGTGTTTCCAGCATCACATATTAGTTATCTTTTATGACGGCTGTGCTCGTCACATATTGGATAGTCAACGCGTCACTTTATGTACGAGCCATTACAAATGATTCGGTGGAAGACATGTTTGGATGGGTTTTTGTGACGCCACAATAGCATCATATATACAATTTTATATTTTGTGACAACTATATTTCGTCTTGTTTTGGATGGTAGTTTGATGCATTTTGAGACGACTGTATGGTGTCACAAGTTGTCTTCATTCATGACGAGCGTGGCATGCATATTCAGTGACGAACATAGATCTTTCATCACATCTCACAAAAGCATAATACACATATATCATCCAATCCATCATCCATAGAATGCACTGAAGCCATCATCCACATGATTGACATCATAGGTCATAAATCATACACATTTGTTCCAGCCACACATTGTTATCATCCACAAACATGCATACATATAAGTTTCTGGTTGCAGGTTACCACACATTGTTCCAACACACTTGTTCCACCACATAGTTTCAGGTCACCAGCATAACAGATAAATAGATAGCACATTGGACTGACAAAGTTCCAACCACACAAAGTAAGTTCTAGCTAGGTAGCAATAACATAGGCAAAAGCCTCATCCTGTGAAACTGCATTCATACCTACCTCAATCTTTCTAAAGTTTGAGGATAGCTCGCAGCAGTGCATTAGTCTCTTCAAACTTGGTATTCATCCCCTTCACTTCCTCTTGAGTCTGGTGCAGCAAACTTTGGTTTTCTTGGAGTGCGGCCTGCTGAGCTTGAAGCTGTGCTTGAAATTCTTCCTGCTTCCTAGCAGCTTCATCTCTTTCAGCTTGAAGTCTTGCCTCAAACTCAGCTTGAAGGCGTGCTTGTGCTGCTGTCGATGAGGCTTGGCCAGTCTTCGACAGTCTAGGGACACCAATATTTGGAAGAAAGGTGGATGAATGGCTGATGTGGCTGAGACTTTCAGCAACAATAGTGGAGGGAGACTTTTGTGCTTCTCCTTCTTCTGGCTCTCTTTCCTTCTCTGCCACCATTTGTTCCTACATAAAATGAATGCAGTTAATAACAAGGCCATAGAACAATATAGAAGCAGGCATTTACTTGAGTACAGTAGATGTATCCAATCATTTAGGAACTTACATATATTTCATCTGCAAGAGGAGTACGACCACTTTGGCGACTAGTCATGCACTCCCCAAAGAAATCAACAGCATCTGGTTCCATGTTGTTGTACTTAGGCCTCTGCAGCATGTTAAAAGCAGAAGATATAAGAGTAGCCATGAATTATATGTACATGCCAAACACCAAGATGCCAAAATATGTATGCACTAGACATCATACTAGTTTTTGCCTAAGTATTTGCCTCTAGATTTTTTATGCCAACAACAAATACAATCACTAACAGTCAACTAATTTCTGACAGTTAGAGAAAAACAACTCAGGATTATGCATCAATCCAACCTGGACAGATCAAGAAGAATAACTTGGCCTAATCAACACCTACTACTACTTGTTGATGAGCATCTCTGATGACATAACAGTTTGTATTGTAGATTTCAGTTTGAAATGGTCAGCTTAAGAGATTTGGAGCATAAACACCTACTGATTATAGCTCACTCAGCACAGCACAAATATTATGAACATGGGAGCTCATCTCAAAAATCATAGGGCCAAAGCCACAATCAACTACAAAATCAGAGCTCATCTCAGAAATCAAAGGGCCAAAGCCACAATCAAATACAAAATTAGAGCTCATCTCAGAAATAAGTGGAGCAAGTGCTAACTTGATAGTCCACAAGCACATGGTAATTACTAAGCTACAAATGTCCCATCTTTCAAGCTAATTATACAAAAGACATAGTATCTGTACCAGGCTGTATCGATGGGCAATATATGACCTAGCTCCAGTCTTTTGGTGCAGCTGCACTTGGCCTCGGTTAACTTTATTCTTAGCAGATTTTTCCTGCACCACAAATGCAATAAAGAGTTGTCATTCACATGCACAGGTTGCATTGCATAATAACAAAAGGAGATAATTTAGGCATGGACCTTATTCTTTAGGGTCACACCAGTACTCTACCAGCTTTACCCACTCCTCTTTCTTCATCTTTGGTGGAGGCTGTTTGGCCAAGAGCTGTTCCATTGTGAGTGTAGGGTTGAAGTACTTCAGTTTTCAGGTGATACCTCTGCTGCCTTACTCCCTTCTTGATGATATCAGTGCATGCAGCTTTGCTTGGTCCCTCGTTCTTAATATCCACATCCAACCTTGACTGCAGTCACACATATGAGATATTAGACACAATTTTTGACATGGTAGTGGAGTAATGAAAGGAAGTATTTGGAGTGAAATAGCTATCTTACCGCCACTTTCTCAAGCACTTTTGTTATTTGTGTCGGTCCCGCATCTTTTTGATATAGCTTCCAAGATGTTAAGATAGGCAGGTTGTCTCTCAGGGTAACACCAGTTTCTGATGCCAGCTTCGCTGCCTGAAGTGGTACATCAGGTCTTTTCTTCCCTTCAGCCACCTGGATAGCCAACTTCTTTCCTCTATTTATCATCTTCTCTAAGCCATGACTCATGGTTTTCTTGCGGACATTCTTTTGGCGCGCCATTAGCAAATATTGATCAAAATGTGTTATTAAAGTAGTAACAATTGTAGATAATGATTGGAGAAACAAATGCTTGGCAGTATGTATTGTTTACCTGGAACTAAGTCATCACTTGGTTCTCCTTCACATGTATTACCCTCTGAATTAGCAGCATCAAATTGCTCAGCTGACTCATTGATGTCATTGCTTTGCCTAGAGCTCTGGCCACCTAGCGAGGTGTCTGTAGGGATTGGCTAGTTAATACTAGTTGCGGGAGTCATTTGCCTTGACTGAAGACATGGTAATAGTGGGTCTAGGAGTATGCTCAGGGTTAGCACCAGGCAGCGAAGGCATGGTGTTTGGTGTGAGGTGGCCTTGCAGTTGGCTGGCACTAGAGATGGCAATAGGTTAGGGTTGGCTTTGGAAGTGTTCTTAGGAGGCAAGGGATTTCTTATCCTAGGTGGTGGACGGACTCCAGGCGAAGGCATGGCTACACTTTGCCTAGTGAGTTTTATTGGCGTCCGCAGTTCTTGTTGGTTGGCAGCCGCCATTGTTGCTGCCTTTTGCTTCTTCTGAGGGCGAGTTCCTGGAACCATCGCTCCTACCTGCCAAGAGAAACATGCATCTTAGTAATGAACAAAGAAGTGTCAAGTAGCATAATTAAGTACAATGAACTATATGTTTGAAATAGATATACCATAAACTTGTTAGTTGGCCTAGTAATGCATCTCACCTCGGTATTGACCTCATTATTGAGGTCATCGTCATAGTCATCATTAGTGTTAGATTGTTTATCAACATCAGAGGAGGGGTCATATTCAATGTCAGATTCTGGATTGTCAGATTCTGAATTCCCCCTGCCCTTTTCCTTTTTTGATATAACTTCTCTAATAGACTGAGCTAAGATTGGAATACCGAAAGACTTAAAAACTTCCTGAACATGCTTTACATTCTCATCCCTCTTCTGCTCATAACTGGTTTTTGTCATTTCCTCTATTACTTAGTACGATGAAACGTAGAAAGAGCAGAAACTAGATTCAGTTTCTATAAAAGGAGTTAAAGAAATAACTAACACATCAGTACTCTGTTAAATAGTAGAAAGAAGGCAAAGTATCAAGTAAATTCAACTAACATGGTTATGCAGGTAAATGTGACAAGAAACAACTAACAGATGACAACAATGTCTCAACAACTAACAGATGACAACAATGTCTCAACATGTATCCATCTTTCATTTCATTCCAACTCATAATTTTTTGCAAAAACAGAACTACAGCGTGTGCATTCCAACTCAGTCAGTAGAAGACATGTACATTGCAATGGTAGAACAAGATTAGAATTATGTACATTCATCTTTCTTGTGCATCTAACAGTTTTCAGTCATGCATGATTATGTCCATCTTAGTATATTATGATAAACACTATAACTAGATTACTTTGCCCGTAGCCAATAAACAACAACCATCTACCAAACACCCAAGGTTGAATTTCACTAGTACTTATAGTAAATATAAAGCATATACTTCACTCAGTTACAGATGACTTGTCCAATCCAATTGAAATAACAGTTTCAAATCAGTTGTGAACTTAACCAATATCAGGAACAATAAGCAACTGATAGTATTCTGGGCACCTTACTTTAGTACGTCCAAATCAAATAGTAGGTGCTTTTAGCACACAATGTGGAAAGCAGACAGGCCCTAGTAAGGTAAATACCTAAGTGAAAACAAGGATGCTACAAGTGCAAGATGTTTGCCAAGATGTGAAAACAAGGATGCTACAAGCGGGCTCACCAAGTGTCAGCGGGTAGCCGATGAGGCAGACGACATGGCGCATGAGCCACAGCGGTAAGCACACGCCCTGTGGTGGACGGGCGCCCTATGAGCCATGGATGTTATCGGGGCAGCGTGAGCTATGGATCTGGCCTCCGGCGTCAGGGTGGTTCCGACCTCCGGCGTCGGCGCTGACGGAGTTCGGGAATGGATCTGGCCTCCAGCATCGGGGATGAGTGGCGGCGGTGGTGCGGCGGTGTGGCAGTGTGGTGGCACTAAGTGGACTGAGACCGGGAGTGGACTGTGGTGCCCAAGAGGATAAGGTAGGAGGGGAAAAATTTTGATTAGGTAGGCAGGAGGCATGTTGGGGCCCATTTGTCGGTCATAGCCAACGCGTGGGAGAGCGGGCGGTGGAGGTAGCCAATTTTGGTCTGACGCGGTGGGTCCGCTGTGTCGGTGGCAGAATGCAGCACTTGCATTGTTCTGTCCTGGCGCATGGGGGCCCCTATGTCAGTCATAGAAATAGTATTAGTTACAAAATCAAATACATTTTTGGGGTACTAAATGATTCGAACTGGAAAAATGGTAAGAAACAAAGTTGTTCAGCGCATCGACATCTACCATTTGTATTTCTAACATTTTTTCAGTTGACTTTGTTTAGAGAGTTCAAACTTTGAATTTGGAAAATTTTGAACTTGAAACTCAAATTTGAGGTACTAAGTAATTCCAAATGACAAAGTCATGAATACAAAAGTTGAACAACTCATCAACATCTAAAACTTTTGTATAGACCATTTTTTCATATGACAAAGTGATTAAAACTTTGTTCTCAAATTCTACTTATCTCTCTTATAGTTCATGAACTATAAGAGAGATAAGTAGAATTTGAGAACAAAGTTTTAATCACTTTGTCATATGAAAAAATGGTCTATAAGAGAGATAAGTAGAATTTGAGAACAAAGTTTTAATCACTTTGTCATATGAAAAAATGGTCTATACAAAATTTTTAGATGTTGATGAGTTGTTCAATTTTTGTATTCATGACTTTTTCATTTGAAATATTTTATAGTGTCTAAATGTGGTTTGTTTTTGTCACTTTTTTGAAATTCAAAGTTGTTAGTGTTCAATTTTTGTTACATTCAAATATGACCAAACTCAATGCAACTAATGGATACATCATGATTTTAGAAAATTTTAGAAAAAAAACATCAAATTTGGAGGATGTATGTGGGAGTAATACTAGTTACAATTTTTTTGCCAAAGATCAAAAAAGAAATGAGCTTTGCACAATGAAGGCCTAAATACCATGAAGGCCCCACCTAGTCATAGAAACTTTGCTCCACTTGCAGGGGCCACATGTGTGTACCAAGGCATACTTAGCATACTGGCTAAGACACAAATGTGTTGAGGCCGGCCACATCTGACCACCTGCTCCTCGCCAACCACCCCCACCTGCTCCATAGCCGGCGACCCCTATCCCACCTGCTCCTCGCCGGACGACACCGTACCCCACATGCTCCTCGCTGGGGCTCGATGAGCGCAGCGCTAGGGGGCGACCGCGTGAAGCTACTCCTCCTCTCAGGTCCTAGCGCGCTGACCTCGACTGCTCCCTCGCCTAGATGCCTGCTCCTCCTCTCAGGTCCCAGCGTGTCAGCTAGTCGGCTGCTCCTCGCCTAGGCCACCTGCTCAGCGCCTGGCCACCTGCTGAAGCCTCGTCGGCCACCATAGCTGGTGTATCTCTGGCCGGCCAGAGGAGCTGCTGAAGCCTCGTAGCCCAGCCCATCTGCTTGCCACTAGGCTCAGGCAGCCATTGTTCAAGGTTGATTTTTCAACATATATGAAGCATAAACATAATTTGTCCACATCATGATTTTTAAATTCTTAGCACTTACATTGTCCAGATGGATAGGAGCTGGGTTTATAACAGTGCGCCATTTACTCCCGCCTATATGGATGGTGTTGAACAGTTCATGGCACATGTCAGAGCTAGATATAGGCCTCATGAGGAAATCAAGTGCCCATGCCGCAAATGCCTGAACCAAAGAGATAAAAGTCAAGCTGAGGTACAAGAGCATATAGAAATCAATGGTATTTCTAAAATGTACACAAGTTGGATTCACCATGGAGAGGGAGATAATGATGTTGTACAAGATGGAGAACTCCCTGTTGTACCTGAAGATATGTCATTGGATGGAAATGACCAGGCTCCACTTGATGATGAAGGACAAGCTGAAGATGTCATATTAGATGATAGTGAACGGGGAGTTTAGGGTTTGATTCAAGATCTGTACACCGCAAGCAAGCCATGGCGTCAGGTGCCAACTTATATAAGTAAATCATGGAAGAGGCAAAGTGTGAACTTTATCCAGGTTGCACCGAGGAGTCTAGGCTAAGTTTCATTATTAAAATGCTGCATATAAAAGTGTACAATCAGATAACAAATTCTGGGTTTGATGCAATACTTGAGTTGCTTTCAACATCATTCAAAAATGTGACCGGCCTCCCTAAGTCCTATAATGAAATGAAAGCTCTACTTCGGAAGCTTGGTTTTGGTTATGTTTCTATTCATGTGTGCAAGTATGACTGTGCCTTATTTTGGAAAGACCATGAAGAGGATGATCATTGCCTAGTTTGTGGATTCACAAGATGGAAAGTGAACAAGGAGGGCAAAAAGAAAGTTCCTCACAAGGTCCTCCGTTACTTTCTAATAATTCCACGCCTCCAAAGGCTTTTTATCTCAAAGCAGCGGGCAAAATATGCAAGATGGCACAAGGAAAAGAGGGTAGCAGTTCAGAATGAAATGAGACATCCTGCTGATGGAGAAGCTTGGAAAGAATTTGATGATACTTTCAAGTCTTTTGCAGATGATCCTCGTAGTTTGAGGCTTGCCATTGCTACTGATGGATTTAACCCATTTGGTCAGATGACCAATTCATATAGCATCTGGCCAGTGATAGTGGTTCCATACAATTTTCCACCATGGATGTGTATGGACCAATCCAATTACATGCTTGCTTTACTAATTCCTGGCAAAAAATCACCGGGCAAAGATTTCCATGTGTTCATGCAGCCTTTGATAGCAGACATGCTAACTCTTTGGAATGGTGTCCCTACGTATGATGCATATGAAGGTAAAGACTTCAGTCTGCGTGCAGCGATTCTGTGGGGAATCCATGACTACCCTACATTAGGTACCATGTTAGGCAGAAGCACTAAGGGTTACTTCGCATGTGTGCACTGTGATGACAATCCATGCTCCGAATGTCTGACCAACAAAATTGGATTCATAGGCCATAGACGTTTCCTCCCAAACAACCATCCATGGAGGAAAAATAGATCTTTCAATGGCCACCATGAAAATAGGGAGCAACCAAGGAAATTTAGTGCAGATGAGGTTATGGCAAGGTTGGATGAAGTTTGCTATGTTCCTGGCAAGAATCCAGATAAGCCGAAATCAAGAAAATGACGCTGTGGTGGAGAACCAGTATGGCATCTGAAGGTTGGCTTGCATGATTTGCCATACTGGTCAAAATTGAAGCTATAGTACAACCTTGATGTTATGCACATAGAGAAAACATATGTGAAAACATTTTGTCAACTCTACTTAATATTCCGAACAAGACAAAGGACACAATTGCTGCTAGAGTAGATTTGGAAGAAAGAGGTATAAGAAAAGAGCTTCATTTGTTAGATGACACTGGTGCTGCATCCTCAAAGCCAAGAGCTTGTTACGTTCTAACACCAGAAGCAAAGAAGTTCTTGCAATTTGTGAGCAATGTTAAGTTTCCAGATGGCTATGCCTCCAATATATCAAGATGTGTCAATATGGAGGGAGGAGGATCAATGCATGGGCTGAAAACACATGACTGTCATATACTACTGCAGCGTATTTTACTAGCTGGCCTTCGTGATTTGGTGCAAAAAGACGTATATGAAGTAATTGCTGAGTTGGGTAGGTTTTTTAGACAACTTTGCTCAAAAACTCTAAAGGTTGATGCACTAAAACAAATGAAGGAAGATATTGTGCTTATCCTTTGCAAGCTAGAGAAAATTTATCCTCCTGCATTCTTCGATGTCATGGTTCACCTAGTAGTTCACTTACTTGATGAGGCACTCCTTAGGGGACCGGTGCAGTATGGATGGATGTACCCCCATTGAGAGAAGATTGGGCACCTTTAAGCATTTCGTCCGTAATAAAGCAAGACCTGAAGGTTCTATTGCAGAGGCATACACTGCCTATGAGTGTATGACCCAGTGCTCAACATATTTCAGTGACATTATTAATAGGTTCACTAGGCCTGAAAGATACTTGGATGGAGAAAAGAACATCTCACCCAATGGTTACTCTATTTTTGGTCATGGTGTTAACCTGTTGGGTGCTTCAAAACTTCATTATGAAGACAAAGACTATGACTCCATGGTTTGGTTTGTTCTAAATAACCGCGAAGAGGTTGATGAATACAAAGAGTGAGTAATTGTTGTAATTTCATTTGAGCCATCTTTATTCAAAACAAGTGTCACAAAAAGACTAACTATCTTCTTCCTTTGCAGCATGTATAGGGTAGAATTAGAACCACAAGAGGTCAACGATGTTAAAAAAATGATGTCAACACAATTCGCTGCATGGTTTGAGAATCATGTGTGTGCAGCTTCTACAACATGACTTAATAATTTATGATACAATACACTCTGAAACTCAATAATTTTGTATGTTTACAACCTGCAGATTATGAAATTGAAATATGAAGGCACAACACATGTTGATGAAGACCTGTACTCACTAGCATGTTGGCTGGATCCGCGAGTGCGTTCATACATAGCCTGCATAATCAATGGGGTATGGTACCACACTATGGCTCATGACGAACACAAGAAGACATAGAACTCCACCATCAAAACTGCAGGTACTCACGGTGGTGACACAATTGACTTCTATGGGACAATCACAGACATTATTGAGTTGAGTTACAGTAAGAACAACAAAGGGCATAGAACTGTTATCTTATTACGGTGTGAATGGTATAATCTAGAGGGAAAGACATACCAGCTGAAAGATGATGGTTACTTCAAGAGCATAAATAGCCAAGGCCGATGGTATAAGAATGATCCTTTCATTATAGCCACTGATGCTTCACAAGTATTTTTCTTGGAAGATACAAAGTTAGGTCCATGTTGGCGAGTGGTACAAGAATTTGGCCACTGACATATATTTGATGTTGAAGAGACCGACACAAACCAACCAATCCATGAACAAGTACAGATGAGATGTCAGGAGGCATACCAAGAGGAGCATACTTCATCAAGAGATGGTGCAGTGGGAGACATTCATCCTGATATGGATTTGTTGTGCATGGATAATGAACCAGGCAGCCCTGTTAGTAGAGACATCGTCGAGAGCATCCGTCGACAAAAACATACAACTCAAGGTGATGAAACATATGGCGATGATGAAGATGAAGATGAAACCTACCTTGAGTACCATAGTCCTAAAGAAGGCAATACTTCAGGAGAAGACAGTGATGATGACTGACCTTTGCATTTCTGGAGATTTGTGAACCATGAACTTTTCTATTATTGATATTGTTGTATTTGAATTATGCTACTACATTTATATCTAAATTATGAAATTGTAAGACCTTATATGCAATGACTCTGTTTTTAGTGGATGGAACAGTGGATGGAAGTTACAGTGCCCAGATTTCATTCACATGATGCAAGTTATATATAGTGCCCAGACTTCATTCACATGATGCAAGTTATATATAGTGCCCAGATTGTTGTGTTTTCATGACACATGATAATGTCATGTAATGCCCAGAATCCATCATGGAATGTACAGAATCTGTCACAAAATGTATAGCCTAGAAGTTACAGACATGCTACCAAAAATTCATTCCACACAAGTAAATCATCATAAGCAAAAGGGATCTTTATTTCCAACATACATCAGAAATGTACAGGTTACACAAGAGAAGTCCAAGAGCACGAAAGCCCATATTTTCATACCAACTACAAATACATCCTGGACAGCAGGTTCACTACATGTCCTAGCTAGCCTACTTCATCATCATAGCCAAAAGCATATCAAATGTGGCAAACATATCCAACCCACTTCACAGCATGTCCTGCTACATCATCATTGCCTACTTCAACATTACAATTACAACCAAAAGAATGGCTAGCACCAGGAATGTTACATTCAGACAACCACAGACAAGACAAATGCAGCTTCCCATGCCTTCCCTATTCTTACCAACCATTTCCTTCACCTTGTTCAGACTCTGCTCTGAGCTATCAATTTTTCCAACAAGCTCAGGAACTTCAGTTGTCGAAGCTGGTGCAATGGTAGAAGCAGCTGATGGTAGATAACCATTATCAAGAAGGAACACCACATATTCTTCCTCAAACCAATACCTAGCACATGTCCCCTGCATCTAAATTTAAACAACAGGGAAATTAAAATCAATACACTACATCAACTGAATGCTAAAAACACTACCATTCTCAAGCATGCCCATTCAAACAAGATTGAAATGATTATAACACTGACATTTTGATAGTTCTTCCTAGGGCACTTGAAATATCTCTTTCCAAAGTTCAACCCAGACTGCATGGTATTGGTAGCAAAGACCCTGACATCCTTGCAATCTAGGCACATAATCAACGGCAACCCGCTCACATCATCAATCAGCGTCTCTAGATCGACAGCCATGGGCAGAGGAGCTGTAGCAACAACAACAAGGGGTGTGGGTTGCAGGGCAACCCTAGCTACGCTAGACCGCCTAGTGTGAGTGGTAGATGATGACGCCTGAGACATGAGCCCTGATTGATACACAAGAAATTGATTAGGAATTTCACATCGGATTGACAATAGAGCAATGAGCAGAAGAAAGAGGAATGGGGAGGGGGATGAGGGAGCCACAGCCGAGCAAATGGAGGCGAATGGGGAGGGGATTGATGGCGGCACTACCCACCATGTGCCACCACCTACCAACCTAAGGCAGTGGCGACGTTCACCGGTGATCTGCGCTCGCCGGCTGTCCTAGCGGTGGATCTCGCGCTGCCTTAGCCCACTGCCTCGCCGTTACCTGGGGAGAGGGCGAGCCGGCTTCGCCCAGAGCCTGCTCGACCACGGCCGTGCTCCACACAAACGCCGCCCTCCGCTCGCCGCCTGCCGCACCGCTAGAGGCTCGCCGCCCTCCGCTTGCCTCCTTCTTCAGTTCGGTCAGGGGAGATGGGAAAAATGAAATTGGTCAACATCAAGGAGGTAGGGTCCACCTTCAGGGGGTATATTGACGTTGGGGCCAGTCATTTTTTGAAAGATGATAAAGTGACATAGATAAACTATCACATAAAACTAGCATATGGTGTCACAAAAAACAAGTCGTCAACCGGCTCCTGGCGCCTAACATTTAGTGACAAAATTTGTTACTTTTTTGTGACACTATATACGATGTCATCACAAATGCTACTGGGGCTCATAAAATTATGACGACCAATATTTTTCCGTCACATTATATTACATTACATGACAAAAATAGGACACATCATAAGGGAATTTGTCATAAAAAGAAGGATTTTTTGTAGTGTTATCATTTGACACCTTGGTGTCACCTTGTGACATGAAGCATTATGGTGATGGAGAAGAGCTTGTAGTAGCATCACAATCATGGCCCGAGCATGAACCATCATCATCAAGATCACCATCAAGTGTGCTTGAGGTAGAATCTTTATGTGCAACACTTGTGGCGTCATCATCAACCTTATCAAGTGAACTTGTGGTAGATTGATCATCATCATCACTTGACCATAAGGTGGAGCAATCTTCCACAATCACCAAGTTGTGGTCATGCTCAATATCCTCATGCGCTACTTTCTTGGGCTCATCCTCGAACTTGCCATCATCCTATGTGGAGGAATCACCGAAGGTGCGCTTGATGGACTCCCATATCTCACGAGCGGTTCCCATATAGTTTATTTGTTTCATCAAATCAAAACTCAATGCATCCATTAGAAAACAACAAGCATGTGCATCAAGTTCATAGAGAACTCTTTGAGCTTTGGTGAGATTTCTATGGTCTAAGACAAGGGTGAGACCACTAGTGACAATCCACCAAAACTTAGGTCCTTTTGCACGAAAATGATCAAGCATATGATTTTTTCAAAAAGCAAAGTTTGTGCCATAAAAATGTGAGTCTCACAAACATCTAGCCCACTAGACGCCATCCTCTCGGGTCGGTGAAGACCACAAATGAGAGACCTAGCTCTGATACCACTTGAAGGGTCGAGATGGTGACTAGAGGGGGGTGAATAGTCGTTTCTAAAATTTAATCGCGTCGGCTAACCGAAACAAGTGCGGAATTAAAACTATCAGTCTAGCCAAGACTACACCCCTCTATCTATGTTCTCTAGCACCTTGCAAAGATCCTAATTAAGTAACAAAGGTGCCAGGCTAACTAGAGCTCACCTAACCAATTCTAGGAGCAAGGTCATACAAACCTATGCCACTAGTATTTCAAGCAATGAGGGAGCTCCTACACATGCGAGTAAGCAAAAGCACAAAGCCAACTAAGCTCACTAGCAATGCTCAATAACAAAGCAACCAATGCCAAATTAGAGAGCGCAAATACTTAGCTACACAAACTAAGCAAAGTGACTAACAAGGTTATACAAACCAAATTAGCCACGTAAGGGAGCTACTTCTATGATACACAAGTAAGAAGGTAACTAGTGAGCTACACAAGCTAACTAATCACAAGAGCAACTATACAAGCACAATGTATATAAAAGTAATCACAAGCTTGTGTAAGGGGATTGCAAACCAATGGGAAGAACAAGGTTGACATGGTGATTTTCTCCCGAGGTTCATGTGCTTGCCAACACGCTACGTCCTCGTTGTGTCGACCGCTCACTTAGTGGTTCAGTGGCTAATTGGCATCACCCACCAAGCCCGCACGTCGGGCACCGCAAGAACCTACCCCGAAAGCGAGGGTAGCTCAATGCATGCTCAACTAGAGTTGCTCTTCGTGGCTCCTATGGGGTGAGCACGATGCTCCTCACAAAGCTCTTCTCCAGAGCACCACACAAGCTTCTTGCGGGCTTCGACGGAGACCACCACCAAGCCATCTAGGAGGTGGCAACCTCTAAGAGTAACAAGTACCATCGGCTTGTAACTCGATCACCTAGTGCCACTCGATGCAATCTTACAATGCAACGCACTAGAATCACACTCACTTACAATCGATTCGCACTCTTGCAAGCACAAGTGAGTTAGAGGGCATCCAAGCACTCCTACACAAGCCACATAGGCGTGAGGGTGCTTAGCAACTAGCCCAAGGCTGGTCACACACTCCTTTTATAGCCCCAAGGGCTAAAATAGCCATTACCCCTTCACTGGGCAAAGCGCATACTGACCGAACGCACAGGTCATAATGAACGGACGCTGAAACCCAGCGTCCAGTCACTTACAAAGAGGTTCCAGAGACGTTTTTCAGTGACCGGACGTGTCCGGTCATCACTGACCGGACTCTCCCAGTGTCCGGTCGCTTCTAGACATGCTAAAAACACTGACTGGATGTGCAGGTGCTGACTGGACGTAGACCCTAAGCGTCTGGTCATTTTTCGCGCCAACGTCCAGTCACAGACCTTTTAGTGCTGAAACGGCTATAACTCTTAGATCTGAACTCCGATTTCGATGATCTTGGACATTTTATAAAGCTTACTCAGAGAGCTACACATCCCACATGCATACTTGATCCAAATCACAATGGATGAAAGCAGTATTCCAATCCAAGTGCCATCCTATAGTTTGGAGTACACCGAAAAACCTTTTTCTCTTCTCTAAGTTAATTCACAACAACTCTAACTTCTTCTCCTTTGCAAATGTACCAACACCACCAAGTGTGCACCACCATGTGTATGTGTGTTAGCTTTCACAAACATTTTCCAAAGGATTAGTCACTCAACTTGCCACGCCACTCGATCCAAGCGATGATGCAAAGTTAGATCACTCGAGTGGCACTAGATGACCGATATGCAAACAAGTTTGCCCCTCTTAATAGTATGGCCATCTATCTTAAACCCGGTCATCAACTTCTCTACACACCTATGACCGGTGAAATGAAATGCCCTAGGTTATACCTTTGCCTTGCGCATTTCATTCCATCTCCTCCAATGTTAATGCAACCCATGCACCAACATGGTCAACAATGATATGATCCACTTTATATCATCACGTGATCATATTGGTTCATCGATCTTGACTTCACTTGCTTTTCACCGTTGCCTTCATCCATCGGCGCCAAGTCTTGCTCAAGCTTCACCGCCACATGGTCCATCGCTCCAAAGCCTCTAACTTGCCCTTCATGCTTGCAACCGGTCCTCAAGCCAAGTCTTGTCTTGATCTTCACCTTGATCACATGACTCAATGTCATGTCTCATGTGCAATAAGCTCCTTCATCATCACATGTGTGAGCTTTGCAACATCTCTAAAACCATTTTCACCTTCACGGCATATGTTACTCACACACATGCACTCGTGGACTAATCACCTGTGTGTCTCACATAAACACAATTAGTCCACCTAGGGTTGTCACTCAATTACTAAAACCACACAAGGACCTTTCAATAGGGGTGGTTCAACGTCCAACAGCAAGGTCCAAGAGTTGAGGATGCATGTGGTTAT
Organism: Miscanthus floridulus; assembly: GCF_019320115.1. NCBI lineage: Eukaryota > Viridiplantae > Streptophyta > Magnoliopsida > Poales > Poaceae > Miscanthus > Miscanthus floridulus. The sequence continues at coordinate 45,086,167 of NC_089585.1, forward strand.
CCTCCAAGATTTCAAATGCACTTGTGGTAAACCAAATCAGTACCCCTTTGTATGTTCCCATTTGGTGGTGGCAGCTAGGCATTACAACTATAATATCGAGAGCAGGATACCTCATGAGTTCAGTGTCGATATGCTTGTACACATATGGAGCCCCTGCTTTGTGCCTTTCCAGGACCCTGGAGAGTGGCCTCCATATGATGGGCCAAAATACATTACGATTCTAGCTTACCATTAGAACAAGCGTAGATCAAGGAAGAGGATGTGGCACATGATGGTTATGGATCAGATACCCAGAAGAACGAGGCGTGTGAGAGGATCCCCATTTCTTACTGACCTCGAGCAGTACGAGTGTGGCAAGTGTGGTAGACTAGGCCATAATTCAAGCACCTGCCATTGGTAGATTAGTGAGGTGTGACTATTAGTTGTTTTCATTATTTCATATTTGTCATATTTATTTAATTAATTATGCATGTAATTGTGTCAATTACTTGTACATTTCTAAGTTCATGTTTCATTGTATATTGAATTTCTATTGAATTGACTTGTTTTGTAGGATGGCACAATTCCATCTGCTCAACTCGACGTATGAGGCGACCCGCCGAGGACATCTCATAGCGAAGGGGCAGGTAATAATTTATATGTTTTGTTCAAATTTTTGTGAGAGTGTACATGTGTTCGTGAAGTAATGGGCAACTATGTTTATTCCATGCAGGACCTTCCGCTCCTTCATCCTAGAACCCACATGGGTTCTTGGACATGCAGTACGACAATAGGTACACTCCTTTCCTGCAAAGAGCTGGCCTAGATGTCATCTCTTTTTAGGTTCATCGTGGGTTGCCCAAGTTCAACTCAGCGGCCATAATTGCATTGGTTGACAGGTATTATCTTCAATCATTGCCTCCATTCATGGCCATTTGTTCAGGCGCTTGCCTTTTTGACATGTAATCTTGCTTTGTCTAAAATGTAGGTGGTGGTCGGAGACTCACAGCTTCCACCTACCTTTCGGACAGATGACAGTCATGCTCTAGGACTGTCAGAAGATGCTAGGCCTAAGGATTCATGACAACGCAGTCATTGGGTAGTGTAGGTTAGAAGACTGGAGAGCATGAGTAGAGGCCTTCCTTGGGTGTGAGGTTGGCAAACAAGGGGCTCACACTTTTGGAGTTCTAATCTCCTAGCTCCGGCAAGAGTTCGCACAGTGCCCCGAGGAGGCAGATGAGGAGATAGTTGGGTACTACTACAGGGCATGGATCCTACATCTATTCGCCTGTGTTCTCTTCCCCGACGCCATGGGTGACACTACGTCTTGGATGTGGGTCCACTACCTCAGTGACTAGGACCAGGCGGGTTAGTATGGCTGGGGCTCTGTAGTCTTGGGTTTTCTATACCGCCAGCTGTGCGAGGGGTGTTGTCGGACTTCATCCATAGCGTCACTTGGTGGATGCGTGTACCTGCTTCAGTTGTGGATGTGGGCTCATCTACTAGTTGGTCATCCCAAGGTTCTGGCTCCTCGTGAGTGGTTCCCAGGTCAGCCTCCACGTTGGCAGCCGACGTGGGTGTACCTTTGGGACCAGGTTAGGGTTCCACATGTGAGGTTACAGCAGGTGTACATTGAGTTCACGAACAAGATAGACACGCTCATGGCGTCTAGTGTAAGTAAATTTTATTTCCCATGCTAGTTTAAAATGGTTTAGTATACCATCTAACATTTTGTTTGAACATGTTGTAGGTGTCGTGGGAGCCATATGATGGAGAGGGGGCACTTCCTTTCCATTTGAGCAACATGTGTGGGTGCGACGACGACTTCTATAGGATGAGGTGCCCTCTAATCTATTTTTATGCTGTCGAGTTCCACCTGTCAAATAGAGTTGCACGTCAATTTGGAGTGAGACTGCTTTGGCCAACGACTCCGTTCTCGACTGGCGTTGACTTACACAAGTAAGTGTTTTGCTATTTCAAATGTCTCATGATGGTCCATTTCCATGAATATGGTGACATGTACATGGATTCAAGTAACGATGACATATGTGTAGGTTGGATTATCAGAAGAACAAAAAGATTTTTGACTAGAAGAAGCACCACCAATACTACATTGAGCAATGGGAGCAGATGCATGACAACGTGGATGAGAACAATTTGCCGCACATGAACCATGAGTTCAGGTGGTACCAAGCTTGGTACTAATGTGTGACACATTATAGGTTGAGGCTACAGTGGACAGAAGATGACTACGCCAACATCGAGTCCTCTGACGATGAAGACATGACGTACGACTAGTCTACTCATGCAGGAAGGCAGGTGGAGGCAGGACCAATCTTGGACAGAGTGGTAAGTCCATTGTCTTATTTTTCTATATTAAATTGCATACCAATACATTATGCATTAGAGGCATCTATTTTAGTTAGTGCCACCTTTGAGCCATAGCATCCTTATAATACGTTAGATTCTTGTACAAAAGAAAACAAAACCTATTGCTATATGTTCAGAAGTATTATTACTGAGAACTTTGTTGTAGGGCAATACCCTCAAATGCTCTGTTGAAGACATTGAGCGCTTTCATCCGAGAGTCAGGGTCGATGACACACGTAGCTTCCTAGATGTAAGATTTAAAATATTGTTTCAAACATATTATTAATATGTTAGATTCTTTAAGTTAACATAATTTTGTACAACAGAGGCTGTCACGTCGGCTACGATGTGAGGCTAATCATTGTGGTTGTAGGACAGACATGATGCAAGATGTGTACGTTCCTTTCATAGGCAGAGGAGGCTTAGGTTCCTCTAGCCAAGCACCTATAGGGGACGAGGACAAGGATGACGATGACGACGATGTGGACTAGAGGCACGAGGAGCTTGGCCCCTCTCAGCTCTAGGACACTCCCTCGACTCAGACTACAAGCCTCCAGGCAGTAGGTGATGCCGTCCACCTAACCCTTACACTCCAGGTACGAGCGCTCTTGGTCACAAGGGTAAGGGTAAGATTAGGAGGCAGTGATGGCTTGTGGTAGATGTTAGTATGTACTATTATGGATTTTATAGTCACTTTCCTTTAACTATTTGGGACTATATGGACATTGTGGACTATTTGGACTATGCAGGACATGTTATATTGATTGTGATATTCGATGTGGTTGTATTGTGCTCTTTGGAAGATTAAATGTTTGGATTATATAATGATGTCTCTATTTGTAACTGTGGATGCTCCTAAAATAAGGGAAACTCTTGTGAATTTTTCCTTGAATCATTAATTACACTACACTGCTAAAAAGGAACAAATGTAGTACACAGATTAAATGTAAACTACTAGAACATGTATAGTTCAATCTTATCATATAGACTGTCGGGAGTTCCAATGTACATTAGGACTTTCGACGTGCACAGACAGCCGGCCAGCAAAAACCCAGGTGTCGGGACTTCCGACTATCGGGAGTTCCAACTCATGTTGGGACTTTCGACGGCCACAGTCACTGCGTAGGCCAAGTGACTGGGCGTCAGGACTTCCAGCATGAGTCATGACTTCCGATGGTCAGGAGTTCCGGCTTACGTTGGGACTTCCGACACTAACAGTCACTGAAAAATATTCTACGTGCTTGTGGAGTGCTAGAGTCTCTCTTTTGATTTTATTTTTATGCTTGAGCACTCTATCTTCCTCAGACCAACTAAGTTTGTATACCTCTTTATAGTGCGGCGGATCCTAAACTCAAAAACAAAAATAAAACCTTTGGAGAGCGCTTTGAGTTTGTCCGCCTTTACAACTTCAAGAATTGAGGGAAACCATTTTATCTTTATCAACTCTTTAAATCTTTAATGGGACTAATAGATGCGACATATCTCATTAAAATCACATTAGTCCCTATTTTGGATGTCATCAATACACCAAAACCCACATATGGGGCAAATACACTTTTATATCCTCAGTCTGAAACATACTAAGTAAGCAACTCATCATCCAAGTACCAGTCCTCTACCACAACCTTGTTGCTATGGCTAGGCTCACCTACACTGTTCTGACCTACGTGTCGCTTGCAGTAAGTGACCTCCGCTTCATCTATGGCCTCTACGGCCTGAGTGAAGAATACATCGTCATCCTCCTCCGCCTGTAAGCTCACCTCTACTAGAGCGATGAGCTCGCTTAGTCTGCCAGTGTCATCCTCAGCCTCCTCCACCTACAAGTCCACCTCTGCTAGAGTGATGAGCTCGCTCAGTCTGTCAGTGTCATCCTCAGCCTCCTCCGCCTGCAAGCCCACCTCTGCTAGAGTAATGAGCTCGCTTAGTCTACCAGTGTTGTCCTCTGCCTCCTCCGCCTGCAACCCACCTCAGGAAGAGCGATGAGACCGCCCAACCTAGCAATGTCGTTCTCATCCTCGTCCCCCTCATCAGACAACACAATCGATGATTGAACGGTGTGATCAGCTCACGTTCTGTGCTCATCTAACTTTTTTTCCTCATACCTTGCATGAGCCACCTCTACGGCATGGTCCTCGCTACATCTAATTCCTTCATATATAAAATGCAATTAGTTAGCAACGCTATTATATTATATTTAAAATCAGGCAACGAAAAAATGCTTTCAAGCACTCACTGGCACATAATGCAACAACGTGCTCGTTCAAGACCTGCATCTATACTCTTGTCTCCTCCTTTGCCTCCTTCCTTGCCCTCTCCTCCTCTAACGTCTTCCGTCTCACCAATTCTCATTTGTCAAGTCCAACATCGATCGGGTTATAAATATCGCGCTGTCTAGCAAACTCACGCATCCTGTTTTTGTGATGTCTAACGAATAGGTTGATGTAGTCAAGTCCATATCCCCTCTTCCGTGCAATTACTTACCTCCCCTTTAGTTCATCCAAGAACTTAGTTTGACCATCATAACATTCCCACCTGTATTTCCTAGTGCTCTATTCAAACAAAAAATTATATTATATATGTCTTAGCAAAAGAAACAAAATGCGATTTCATGTTTACCATAAAAATAATCAACCTCATCATAGTCAACCATATGGCTGCAATAATGGCCTATTCCAAGCTCTGAAGGGACTAGACCATAGTTGGATTTAACACCACATTCGCACTTGACTGGAGGTGCTTTGTAAATTAACCTTTCTTTCTTCTTTTTCTCTGCCTTTGGTGGCTCCAGCCATTGATTCTTAGAACCGTAGAGCCACTCTTTGAAATGACACTTCACAAATCCATAATGCTACAAGAGAATACATTAGTATACGCACACCTATAGAGATAAACATTTAAATAGATACACTTTCCACTTACTTCGTATTTGTTCGGATACACAAACTCTAACGTATTCTTAGGGTTTATTATAGCTCGATCTCCGCATTTGCACAGAGGAGGTTCTTCGAGTCGTTCAACTATGGCTACATGCTTCTCCTTAGCCGTCATTGGCGAGGGGGGGTTAGGGGGGTGGAACCCAACGCTGGAAGTGCTCACGTGGATGTCTTCCTCTACACCAATCATCAAAAAGGAGGTACCTAGGGTCAAACTTCTCTGCACCATCGATCCACTAAAAGAAAAGACACCTCACATGGTAATACACAACAAGATTCCAACAAAATATTAGTAGCCTACTTATACAAATGAAGAAAAAAAGATAGTGGAAACAATTACTTACATTAAAATGACTCCATGTGTAGAAGCAACGTGCCGCTATGTCTAGATGTCTCGATTGAAACACGTCGGCCGAGAAACCACAATCATAGTTAGGGACAGGGAGGTCAGAAGGGACGGGGGCATCTTTGCTAGACGCGTCGAGGTATAATTCTCAAGGACGACCCCATTTTCGCCAAAACTCCTCCCGATACATTTCTTGCATCTTACAAAACGGTTGTAATTTAACAAACAAAAATCAAAACATCACAAATTAATGTCAATGAGAACTATAACTACAATACAACCAATTTCGTTCTAAGAACCGAAAGCAATTAACATTAAACCCTAAACCTAGGGTTTCCCATTTGATGCACAATAATGAACCCATAACATAATAACATGCGCTGCGGTTACCTAGGTTTGCTAGCTTTTTCACACCTTGGCATCATCCTACTGTTGTATAATACAAATATTAAAAATTGCATGAAACCTTAAGTAATGACAATTCTTAGATTGAAAAATCTGACTAATATATACCGAATCGATGCGAAAAAAACTAGAAGGGAGCGAGGATACCTTGCTCTCGAAGATCTACAGATCAAATCAAAGTTTTTAAGGTCCAATATGCCGATTCATGAGGTAGGACGAAGTGGGGAGAGAAAAAATCCGAGAGGGAGGAGAAAGAAGAGAAAGAAGGCTTCGGCAGGAAGGTTGGGGCCGGGGTTAAAACACCACCTCGGCTCCATAGATCATGGCGTCAAGCTCGACGCCAAGATTTATGGCACCGAGCTCGGCGCCTGGATCTACGGCGCCAAGCTTGGCGCCCAGATCTATGGCGCCGAGCTGCCTGCCAAGTCACCGCCACGTCTGCGTCGAGCCAAGACCTCGGTGCCAGCAACGATGTCGCCGAGCTAAGGGTCCAAATTTTGAAATCTTATCTCCAGAAACATATTTATGAAAATTTTTATAAAAAAGGCTAAAAAATAAAAAATTTGGGCCCCAAGGCCAACTACGAATCCGGATCAGTGTCCACATGCATGGGCGTAATCGGACGCGTGGGCGCAGAGGCACGCAGACGGGAAGTTGGTGAGGCGCCGAGGCCACGAAGGAAGGAGTCCGCGAGCGGTGCTATTGACCAGCGGCGGCGGTGTTGGGCCCAGCACGCACCCAGGCGGCGACGGCGGTGGTGCTTGGCTGGCCGCAGATGCCGTAGAGAAATCGGCGTGGCTTCGCAACTGGATGCACGGGTGTAGAGGCAAACGAACAGGATGGTGGCGAGGCCGCGAGGGAAGCAGTCCGTGAGCGGTGCTGTTGACCAGCGGAGGCGGTGCTAGGCCCAGCACGCACCCAGACGGCAGCGGTGAAGCTTGGCTGGCCACAACCGAACGCCCGGAAGCGGATACGCGGATGGGCGAGCGCAGTGCCCAGATGCACGTGACGGAAGGGAAGGAGTCCGCGTGCATGCTGTATACGTCTATGGAGAAGATTGTTAAGGAGAGAGAAAAAGGAAAAATAAGTGGAGAAAAATGAAGAAAAAATAAATATAATATAATATAAAAGTTGGGATGCAAAATTTCTGATTGGTCACTGAAGATTTTTTTATATATAATAAAGTTCATATTACAATCTTTCTTTGCGTTAAATTTATTACGCAACTGTTCTTATGTGTTGCAGTTGGTCTTTGTGTTGCCTAATTGTTGATTAAATTTATCAGGCAATTGTTCTTGTGTATGGCGGTTGGTCTCAATCCCATTTCATATTTTTAGGTGAGATAAATCACACAAATATGCTAAAAAGTGAAGACCAATTTGATTATGTTTCTATAAACTATGTACACGATATAGGTGATAAATCATAAAACAGAATTTATATTTTCTATGTAAATAGATTTATACATTTCTTACTATGTTCATCTAAACCACAAGCCACGTGTGTCAACATAGACAAGGACAAAAAATTATGACCCCGTGCAACGCACAGGCATATATCTAGTTGAAGAAAAAATGTTTGAAAGTGTGCAGTATATAACATTGCCTTACATATCCTGCCATCAGAAATCATGCGGTCAGCCTAAAAAGAAGCTCCATCCACACCCAAATTTCATGAAACTTGTTTTATTAGTAAAATATTTTTTATTCCACATCTGCAGTATATAAGATCCTTAGTCCGGGCCACAGGAGGTGGGTCGAGCTTCAACCTAGATCGAACATATTAAAAACATTATGTTGTGCTACCAATGGAAGCAAAAGACGACTTCAATTAATTTCCCTTTTTCTTATCAATTTTTTAGTTATAAGGCCAAGTGAAAAACCCACAAAATTAAAACATCCCCTCAAGATAAAATAAAAATAGAAGAAAACTATTTTGACGACCCGCCAAGGAAAAAAGAATCCAGCTGAATATATTGCATTAGAGTGGTAAACCGACAATACAAATTACTATTTAATACGATACAACATAACACACATATCGACAACACAACACCACCAACAACACGCACGAGAGAGCATAGTACAATCACACCGCGCATAGGAGGAAAGAAAAAAAACTCCCATGACAACGCATGTCGTTGTTCACCGGCTAACACCGCCACCAATCGCATCTACTCTAATGACCTCTAGTCCACATACGATTGTTAAGTTTCAAATTGAGTTTGACAGACGACAATTGTGATTACATTGTCTTTGAAGCACATACAAGATCCAATCGATGCCTGCTAACGTCCATTGAGAGAAGGATGCCTCAAAGGACGAAGGACCAACAAAAGGATAATGAGAAGATCTAATAGAGGAGACCATGGTCTCACCAGCCCCGTATTTGGCGAGACAGTGCAATACGGATCATGGATGGTAGCAAAGTAAGGAAACTGATGGTGAATACTTGTCGATTAGAAACATGTGTAAACATTAAGAGGACTTGGTCACCAAAGATGGCTAGAAAACCGGGTGCAAGGATGAACGGCCTTGAAGTGTGGGGGTCTCTAATTACGGTGCCTCCTGGAAGGGATTGCCATCGAAAGATATCACCATCAAACATTCGGGGATTTGGTTTTCACCTAGAGACCACACGCAACAAGCTAGTAGCAGAAGATTCTTGACAACGCCTTCGGGAAGGAATATGACGCATGAGGATGCCATTGTCGTTGACATCGGCTATGATTTAGGCAAGACTTTTTGTCTAGAATCCATCATGACAACCACTAGAACAGGCAAATAGCGCTTGGTTGTGACCACCAATGTTGACACAACTGTATCTGAGACTAAAGGCACCACCCTCTAAGGGGCAGACTAGCCCCTAGAGGCTATATTGAAACCATGGCTTTAACATAAAAGAAGCTTTGATACAACACATCAAATTTGAAGACGAACCTCTAAGTCTTAGAAAGATGAATTAGTGAGAATAATGAAGTGACCATATGGCTTAAACATTTTGATAAATATTATGATAATATACATACACATATCACTAAGCATGTTTAGATTATCCATAGTCTAGATTGTCGGTTCGCTCTTTAGTCTTCTCATGGCTTAGAATCTCCTCTAATGGCTAAGGTATGAAAATTTAATCAAAACAACCACAATTAATATATTACACCATTTGTTTTGGTCTTCTTCTTAGTTCTTACCAATGTGGGCGGCATTCGATGGCGAAGCTTTGACCTCGGCTTTAGGATCTCAGCCCACCATGCTGGAGGCCTAGAGCTGTTGCCATCTCTAACACTAATAGGCCATGACCATGGGCACTGCAACATTGGACACTTCTTCCTCCTCCCACTTCATTAGGCTCCACCTAGAGAAGTGGCACCAGTGCACACTTACGACGAAGAAATTTGCCTCTAATTCACCACCAAGCTACAGATGAGCCCTCAGACCCACGTTGCCACTATCACTTTGCTATATGCTATGGTTTGCTTTGAGAGATGGAAAGGGGGATGTTGAATGGGTGACTCAGAAGCATGATGGAATGAGGCAAGGGTAGTATGCATGTGGGGTACACGGCTGATGCCTATTGGATTGTGTTTTCTGGGTTGCTATGTAGTCATGCTACACTGAGCTTTTAGTACATTATATCCCAGATAGCCCATAGGCCACCAACACCTTCTTTAATGTTCATGGACACACACAATCACAAAACCTGAGCTTCTTCTCTAATTGGCCATGGAGAGAGGGTTCTAGTGGTGATCATCGGTCGTAGCTGGGGCAGATGCCCTAGCTCGCTTATAGGGTGGGTTCGTCCCTAGAGTATTTAGCAGTGACCTCCATGCCACTATCAATCAGAGCAGTTGTGCCACCAACCCTAGGGTGCTTAGGTTCGAGGACAAGGGGAGGGAAGGTGTGAGGACCAAATCCAGCCTTAGAGGCACTGGATCAAGCAACCTCATAGGCCACCAAAGATGCCAGCTAGGTGTAGGTGGCCATGAGCAGCAAGATGCGACCAAGCCACTGACCCACCACCGGCCAAGAAGAAAACACCATTGGAGTTATAGATCCGATGGCAAGGAGGCCAGTTTGGCTCTAGTGCAAGCTAATGAGGCCATTGACACCGCAGTCGTTGGAGCGTGAAACACATGACAAAGAAGAGAGGGATGGGAAGGGAGAGGGAGGGGATTGACAGTGCCAGTAGTGGCGACCCATAAACTGGAGGACAGGGGAAGGTTCTAGGCATAGATGGTGATTCGCCTTTCCTGTCACATGCGAGCAACTTGGTCCTTTTGATGAATCTATATACTCTAATAAAGCTAATCCCTCACTAGATGTTCTATCTCTTCATGTGAGATGTCCCCATCATTTCTAACTAAGTGCCCTATTATAACTCACTACCGGAATGCCTAGGTTTGCCGTGTGTCCACGGCACACGTCGAAGCCTAAAAACACTCGGCAAAGCCTTTGCCGAGTGTTACACTCGGCAAACGGCACTCAGCGTACACAGAGTTGGCAAACGTTTCTTTGCCGAGTTTTTTTTATCGGACACTCGGTAAAGACTTTGTCGAGTGCTAAAACCGACACTCGGCAAAGACTTTTCAAAAAATATAAAAAACCCCACGGTCGCCTGCCCGTGGCTCCCCCCCCCCCCCCCCCCCGCCGCCACCACCATCACCACCAGGCCGCCGCCACCACGCCCGCCACCACCACCTGTGCAAAAAAAGAGGGAGAAGGAGGGAGGTGGGGGGGTTGGGACAGGGCCATGGCCAGCCGGCAGCGACACTCGACCTTGCAGCCAGCACTTGGAAGTTCGAGCTGAGCTTGCATAGGGGTGGCTCCCTACAGACGGCAGCGATGCGGAAGGGTTAGGGATGCAGGGTGGGGCCGGGTCACGCGCTGGCGGTGCGAGCAAGGCGACGAGCGGCGTTGCTCTGCAACCTGCAGATGGCGGTGGCGTGGGCGCACCTGGTGGAGGTGCTGGCAGAGCTAGAGCAGGCGCAGGCACACACCGCCGAGCTGCAACGACATCTCAAGCATGCCTATGGCAAGCGCCACTGCCTCGTCCAAGAAGCCCATGGATGGATCCTCGAGATCCACGTGCGCCTCCACAAGAAACAGGATCCTCGAGAAGGAGGGGAGGGGGTGGCGCCGGGAGAGGGATGGGAGGGGGCGGCGCGGGGAGAGGGATGAGAGGGGGTGGCACCGGGAGAGAGAGGGGAGGGGGCAGCACCGGTGGGAGAGGGAGGGGGCACCTGTGGGAGATGGAGGGAGGGCAGGGGGAGGCAGCGCCGGGAGAGGGAGGGGAGGCCCATGGGAGGGAGGGGGCGGCGACCAGGAGAATTTGTAAGGTTGCGAGTTTGCCGAGTGTCGGATCGCGACACTCGGTAAAGCCACATTTTTGTCGAGTGTCAGATCGAGGGTACTCGGCAAACCCATTTTTTTTTATTTTCCTTCTTTTCCATAATGTGTTTCAAGGTCAGAACAGAAAAAATAAAATTATTTGTCGAGTGCCAAATAATTACACTCGGCAAACATATTTCTTTGTCGAGTGCCAGACAATTACACTCGGCAAACATATTTCTTTGTCGAGTGTTTTTTTTTCTAGTTTGCCGAGTGTTTTTTACCTCGTTTGCCGAGTGCATTTATTTTGCCGAGTGTTTTTTTGCAACACTCGGCAAAGAGATGGATTGCACTCGGTAAATCCTCTTGCACTCGACTTACCTACGGATTCCAGTAGTGACTTACAATCCTTTCATGGAAGCTATCCATGCCATCTCTTTATTAATTAAAAAAAATATCCATGTCATCTCTATCATATGCAATACTTTTAATCTTTAATTTATCAACATACAAATTAACTACATATGCTATGTGTTTCATCGTCCTGTCCTTCTATAATGTGATCTAATATTATATTGTATTTTCTTCCATTAGCTTAGTTTTTTTACTGCATTCAATAAGATAACATGTAAGCTAAGCTCATACATATACACAGAGAGTACCTAGGATACCATATATTTAGAGTCTATCTACTACATGACCATATATTTTATGTAATTCCAACACATGGATTTTTTTACATCATAAGATTAAGATCCAATAGCCTCCAACCTTCTTCTACCTCTAGTTTTTTTTCTACCTTTAGATAATCATAAGATCACAGATTTACTATTCACATATCATAAATCACATAAAACAATTTTTTTCTATGAAAGAATAAATTACAGAGCGGTTGGTTCCATTGCCTGCGCGTTCTTCCTGGGTCGTCGCGTCGTGGGGCCCCTGCTGGCGCTGGCGCTGGGCTGCCGCTGCTGGTGCTACGCGCTGCTGGCGCTGCGCTGCTGGTGCTATTTCTGTCATGGTGCAGGTGCTACGGGCAGCATGTCATGCGCACTGCTGGCGCTGCGCTGCCGGGTGCGCTCGCTGTTTGTTTTATGTGCTAAAAAATCTCTGTGTTTTTTTTACTAAAATACATGAATGTTGTATAGTATTTTTGTATATTTATATTATATATATAACACATTTATTTTTTAAGAAAGTCCCACAGCAACGCGCATTCTATTCTTCTTGTTATTTTAGTAAAAAAAATCTGTAGTGGATGAATCTTAATGTAGGCCATCTTTAAAGATTTGTGGGTATGACAGATATAGATGGGTATATACATATATTAGCTGCGAGAACCTCGTGGGATGCCATTGCAACACAAAGAGACAACCGATCTATATGCTATAATTGCCTTAAGTCATCTTTATTAAACTTACATGACTACGATGGAGATGCTTTACTATTCCTGGTTAGTGATCACACCCACACGTAGGATTTGGATAGAGAGGCGAAGTGCTGCGGCGGCGGTGCGGCTTAATTATCTTCTGGTAGGCGCTGGTGCTCTGGGGGCTACTGAAAACCTTGTCACCAGGGAAGAGAGCGTGACATAAAACACAGCCCTAATAGTGTAAAAGAACAACAATACAGATATATTATGTTTAAATAATAAGCAACAGCAGAGACTTGTTTTTTTTTATTCATTCCACGGGCAGAGCTTCAAGTGAGAGAAACATCATAAATAAAAACCTCCATGCCTGTTTGTAGTCGCTTTCGCTCGTCCCTCTTGCGTCGATCACGAGCCGATTCTCCGTTGCTGGTCCTGTTTTCCTTATTAGCTGGCCCAGCCCAGCAGAAGTTGACCTGCGTGCGTTTCAAACAATTTTTTCGTTCGTGGCCGTTGTGGTTAATTAGCTACGTACCTGTCTTTCTCCATTTTATTCTTCTCTCCCGATTTCGTTGATCGTGCGAATTTTGAGATCTACCCGTTACATTTTCCCCGTTTGTATCTATGGAGAGAGTACGTATGTAGATGTTATTATTATTAATATATGTGCTCTGCGCAAACTCTACTTGCGTAGTATCTCGGTGGCATTATTTCTTTTTTTTCCTATATATACTAGGTAGCGTGTTCATGCGTTGATACAGGATAACTAATAATTTATACTAAAAACACATGGATCGTACGATACGATAACAATACTGTAAAAATTAAATACCAACGTTAAAGTGACATTTAATCAAAAAAGCAAAGTTTACGAATTTAACACAGCCACGGAGTGCGCGGCGTCGCAGGCTCACCAACTCTACTTTATAGACCTTTTCGTGATGCGGCTAAGATAATATTTTATATTGGCAGGAAGAAATCTCCGATATCCATTTCTTTGCATTTTGTAAGCCCGCGACGCCGCGCACTCCGTGGCTGTGTTAAATTCATAAACTTTGCTTTTTAGATTAAATGTCACTTTAACGTTGGTATTTAATTTAACAGTATTGTTATCTTATCGTGCGATCCGTATGTTTTTAGTATAAATTGTTAGTTATCCCGTAGCAACGCACGGCCACACTACCTAAAATAGCAAGCGAGGGCGATGGAACACGTGAGCGTGAAACCAAATGAAAGGGGAAAAAAGCTGTCACTTTTGCAAATGCAAAGAAAGGAAGTAATTAAATGTAGGCAGATTTGACCAGGTTCTCAGAAATGCAAAGTGGTTCTTTTTGTCTTAATTCTCTTTCCTTCTGTGTTAATTCACTTTCCTTTTGCTCGTTGCCATGTATGCCGGTGCATGTAAATATGCAATGTGTATATGAATAGCACAATAATTTTCTACTTCATATTTTATCGTGATTTCTCTATCACATGACAGGCAATATTCAATCAAGGGGAATTATACATGCGGGAGATGTCGTGGGATCGCAGGCGTGGACAGACGGATGAACCAAAACAAATGTCGCACCAAAAAAAATATCCGCACATTGTTTTTTTTTAGTTGTAGGAGATTCATTCACCAAAGGATGACTTGTACGCAACAACATGAGATGACAACGTACTATTAAGAATCAAAGGCATATGCAACTAAAAAAAAGTCCATGTGGTTGTGTATCGGGGCGGCATTAGGGATATAGTAAAGTAATACCTTCAACTATACGTACGTACGCACACAGTACGTAGTCGATGGGGGGTCGAGGTCGATCAACGTAATTGAGTCAGAAACGACTCCGTTGCCTTCTCTTTCAGCGTTGCTTTCTGTAGCGATCGGTGTCGGTGATAATGGTTGAGAGCAGATGTGGCCGAGTCGATCGGTGGACGTGTTCGATCTATGGCCGAGCGTGCACATCCTCTCGGAGGGCCAGGGTTGGTGAGCAACCGGAGCGTGCACAAAAAACGATATGATCCAGTCATCCAGCAGATGGATGGACACGGGTGGATCCATGCTTGCTCAGCAGACACATCAGCCCTAGCTAGCCTGTCCAGTAGATTCATCTCTCCGAGCACCAAAAGCTAGCTTCTATATAGCAAATTAGCAATATCGTCAAACAGACTCGAACGCACATGCATCTCATGCTGCATAGTTAAAAGCATGTATACGTGGACATGATGAGAAATTAATATCTTTTGCCGATATATATATGTCGGCAAGACAAAAAGAAAAATTATCCAATAATCGTCATTGGCCGGGCCGGATCTTCAAATTAAATCATTATTGACAAAAACGATATATGCTGGTTGTTTATTCTGCTCCTGTCCATTTCTCGTGCTTACATTGCATTATTATTATTGCACAAAATTAAAGCTGACACGCACAGAGTGTTATCCAACCAGCTGCTTCGTCGTAAGGCTTCCTTATTACTCTATTATTATGTGCTACTGCTGCCTTTTAATACTACTAGTACAGCCAACTTCATGAAACACAGTGCTATATACAGGAGCTGTCCAACTACTCCTGCAGAGTTTCGTCACTTTCATGGTGCCCTCTACCTTCAGTCTGTTGACGTTGGATCACGATCACGCCAGACACTGAGCACACAACGTGCAATGTCCAACTACTCCTGCAGAGTTTCGTCACTTTCATGGTGCCCTCTACCTTCAGTCTGTTGACCTTGGATCACGATCACGCCACACACTGAGCACACAACGTGCAATCCACACAAATGTGCCCCTCCCGGCTAATCTGCGCAAACCGGACACTCCGGTTTGTACAAACCGGAACCATCAACTAACAACGCATCTGCTCAGCAGAGAACCCATCAGGAGTTCAGGACAGATACACCTTATGTTCATCTATCGTTGGTAGGACTGCTAGAGAGCCTTCCACCGTCATTATGACGAAGGAAAAGAGAGCTCTTTTATATGTTACTAAAAAATAAATACATTCGCAACCAATAGTTTGTTCAACACATACTAGCGTATTGACTCACCACACCAATAAGTGTCTATTCCCCTTTGCTGGTTGTTGACGTTGGAGGGCGTTCAAATCACACACTAGCAGAGCTAGCACGTCCAAGGAGGTTGCGATCAACCTGCAACACAGCAAGAATACTGCGTAATCGATGAAACCGATCTAGAGATAGGTTAGGCCGATGTTGAGCTCGTTCTTGGCCGGAAAAGCTCCCAAACTTTTTCTAGGAAGACCCATCGGGAAGGAGCACGTAGAGGGTCTCCTAGGACCAGCAAGGCCGCCTAGGATGCCGACAAATCTCTCCAGGGGACGTACCGAACGGCAGGAGGGGTTGGAAAAGGGGTAAAAGGAGTAGTAGATGTGTTTGTTTGACGATTGGATAGATGTGAGCTCAATCGGCCGTGATCCTCTCGTATATATAGAGGGGGTGGTCTTATCCCGGTAGAAAACAACTCCAAATCATAATCTCCAAGTTTTCCACGTCCAAAAATACCAAAAATCGACTTTAGGAGGTTTCCTAGTCGGTTTCCAGGCGGAGTCGGCTTAGCCGATACCGATAGGGGGAGTCGGCTAAACCGACTATTGCAGGCTCGGGCGAGTGCCTTGGCCGGCTAGAAGGAGGGGTTGGCTTAGCCAACTCTGGCAGTCGGCTAAGCCGACGAGAGGCTTGCTGGGTCGGCTAAGCCGACTGGAGCACCTCCCCTTCTTCTCCGCGTGATTTCTTCAATGTTTTGTTGCGTTTTTTGACCTCCAACATGTCCAAGATATTTATAACTTGCTGGTAGTGCCTAAAATCCTCTTGGAACATTTTGGAGTGTCAACACTAGTTTGCAAGCTCATGTGCTACACAATTCCACTCTCTTCGTATAGATAACCTTCCACTCTTGCAGCATATCTACAACTTCCAAGGCTACTACTCATATAACAAAATTTAAGTATGACCTTTAGCTTTCTCTTCTCAACAACATGCCCACCATTATATTGCAATATGTCTCAATGCAAGTATTGAACTACCTCTCTGCAAACCAACACCTCCGCTTTTCTCTGCACACATGCATGTGTAGTGACTCTGGTAGTGTTAGGACAATATTTGAACCTTCTCTACCTGATCCTGGCTAATGACGCCCATGCCGCCTTTCCTGGTCGCCTCATCACATGCCCCATCTATCTTGGTAACTTTGGTCCATCTCGCAGGTGCAGTATCCCATCTAGGTTTTGACCGGCTTCCTTTGTCTTTTCTCCTGTACCTAATGACTCACATACCTCTGGCATTGAATGGTCGATGGTGTTGTCGAAATCTACATAGCTCCAGTCAATATATCAAAGGAAATTCAATGACCCTATAAATATTAGCTTCTCTATGTCATGGGCTAAATTTCTTCTTACCTACTCCCTCCATTAAGTAAAAATGCAATTCTCGCTTTCCGATTGGACAAACAGTTTGAACTTTGACTAAAGTTATAAAAAAATACTAATATTCATGATACAAAATAAATACTATTAGATTAGTTATAAAATATATTTTTATAGTAAATTTATTTATAAACTTGATCAAAATTGAGCTAGTTTGACCGGCATGTATCCCATAATTGCATTTTTTGTGGACGAAGGGACTACCATGTTCTCCATAGGTGCAATAGCCTTCCTGCGGTCTTGCCCCATCCGACACCCAACTCATTCCTAGCAAAAAATATTTTGTTCGGTGTAAGACTTAGTACATATTCCTCATCCAACAGACTCCAATGTTTCCCCATGGCCTCTCCATAGGTCATGGCATGGTAATACCCAACTAAAAGCATGCATTGCTAAATGCTAATTATCCTTCCATGCCACAAATCTTACAAGTGTCAGTAACCTTGATAGTTCTTTTCTTCTTATTTGTACGGGTCGCCAACCATCTTTCATTACCTTCCATATCCAAATATAAGGATCTTGTGTGGAAGAGTCAACTTCTAGTAGGCTTTCCAACAAATTGTCCTTCCAATCTAATTAGTGGAGGTGGTTTGGTACCTAGCAGTGGCCATTGCCGGCTCCATCATATCTGGCAGTGATTGCCTATTCTGTAGTAGTGACAACAAACAAAGGCCTGCTGCAACTTAGGGGCAAGAGCTATGGCATAAGGCTGCGAACCATTGTAACTGAAAGCATCTAGGCCCCTAGTTGGGTTTCAGTGATTAATGAAAATACGAGATTACTGTGACTAACGTGTGTTTTGCAGAAATAATTGAGTTAGGTCACGGTAATGGAGATCGATTGGGCAATCATGGTTGTCATGCCCCTACGATGGAAATTGTTTCGGTTTTCAAAGGATGGACGATAAGGTTAAGGATGGACTAGTTCTAAGTGTCGATTGGAGTTGGAGAGACACGTAGTTTAGGACTTTGTTTTTCCTTTGGCCGTACTATTAAAGGGGGTATGAACGGGTAGCTTGACCTAGGTGAGTCTAGTGAGTTAGGTGTGGTGCACACTTGTTAAAACTAGCACTAGGTAGCTCCACAACAGCCCTTTGATCCAATGGAGCAAACTTCACATGTGTTCGAAAGTTGGAAGTGAATGGAGGGTCAAATACTGACCGGACGCTGCCTCCGGTGTGACCGAACGCTGGCTCAGGGTCCGGTCAGTTCATTTGACCAAGGTGATTGCGTCTGGTTTGACCGGACGCTGCGAGGTCATGGTACCGGATGCTGAGGGCCAGCGTCCGGTCGACTCCAGTAAGGTTCTAGAGAGGGAAAATCACGACCAGACGCGTCCGGTCAGTGCTGACCGAACGTTGCCCAGCATCCGGTCACACTGTAAACACTGGAGTTCGGGGTATACTGACCGGAGCGTCCGGTCAATATGACCGGAGCGTCCGGTCACCCCGCAGAGGCACATAACGGTTCGTTTTTTAGCCGGTGTTATAAATACCACCTCCACTCATGTGTGGGGGTACTTTTGCTCATTCCAACAGCTGAGAAACACCTTAGAGAGTGCCAAGAAGAGCAAGGTCCTAGTGAGGTGATTGAGATTTGAGAATTCAAAAGAGAGCCCTCATTAGTGAAGATCAAGAGTAGCAAAGTGTGCGTCTACCTTCTCATTAGGCTTGTCGTGGTCAAGTGAGAGTTCATGCTTGTTACTCTTGGTGACCGCCATCACCTAGACGGCTTGGTGGTGATTAGGAGTTTGGTGATCACCCGGCAGAACTTGTGGGTGACCCAACTCACGTTGTGAGCGGTTGTGGGTGATTCACCACGACAGAGTGTCGAAGAATCAACCCGTAGAGAGCACTTGATCTTTGCGCGGATCAAGGGAGAGCTACACCCTTACGCGGGTGCTCCAACGAGGACTAATGGGGAGTGGCGACTCTCCGATACATCGGCAAAACATCGCCGTGTTCCTTCCTCTCTATTTACTTTGAGCATTTACTTTGAGCAATTCAATTCATGTCTTTACATTCTTAGAATTGCCATGCTAGAGTAGGATTGGAACTTAGGTTGCAAGTCTTTTGTGCGGTAGAATAATTAGGAACACTTTCTAGGCACAAGGGGTTAATTAGGCTAACCATAGGATTTAATTATTACAAAGAAATTTAGAATTAGCCCAATTCACCCCCCTCTTGGGCATCTTGATCTTTTCAATTGGTATCAGAGCCTCATGCTCACATTTTTAGGCTTAACCGCCTAGAGCAAGATGTCTCACGGGGATAGACCTCCTCCTATCTTTGAGGGAGATGACTTTCCTTATTGGAAAATTCGCATGGAGGCGTATCTTGAGGCTCTAGATGTTGGTATACTTAGAGCCGCCTCACAAGGCTTTCCAAAACCTTGGGATGCTACTAACCTACAAGGCGATGAGGTAAATTACAAGAAGTGGAATGCAAAGGCTCGAAACACCATCTTTAGAGACCTTTGCAAAGATGTGTTCAATCGGGTGAGAAACCACAAAGACGCCCATGCACTATGGTCGGACGTTTGTGCGCTCTATGAGAGAACTAAGAGTGAGTGTGAGGAATGCTATCATCTTGTCATGAAAAAGCTCAACTCTTTTGAAATGCTTCCTAAAGAATATGCTAATGAAAAGTATTCACGATTAAATGTTCTTGTAGAGGAAGTCAATGGGCTTAGACTCACTCAAATGCAACCATCCAATGTTGTAAGAAAGATCTTGAGTGTCCTCCCCATTGACAAATATGGGCATATTGTGACCGTGCTACATCAAGGTGATCTTTCCACCGCTACACCGATGCAAATCTTGGGAAAGATCAATGCTCATGAGATGTATATGCACATCACACCTCAAGATGGCTCATCCTCTATAAAGAAGAAAGAAAAAGATTTAGCATTCAAGGCTAGCCAAGAGAAGGGCAAAGCAAGACTTGAGTATGAGAGCTCAAGTGAAGATGAAGTTGATGATGAAAGTCTTGCTCTCATGGTGAAGAAGACCGCCAAGATGCTAAAGAAGCTCAACAAGAGTGGCATCAAGTTTGATGGCAAGAAGAAGAAGTTCTTCACAAGCTCTAGAAGGAAGCCAATCTCTGAGATGGATTGCTACAATTGTGGAGAACTTGGTCATCTAGCTCATCAATGCACAAAGCCCAAGAAAGACAAGTTCAAGAACAAGAACAAGGGCAAGAAAGATGACTCAAGCAATGAAGATGAAGATGAGAAGAAAAAGAACAAGCCATACAAGAAGAGAGATGGCAAGAAGAAGGACTTCCACAAGAAGAAGAAGAGTAGAAAGGCTTACATCATCGATGATTGGCTCACGGATATTGATTCATCTAGTGGATCATCCGATGATGAAAGTGACAATGAGAAGGTGGCCGCCATTGCTATTGACTCATCATCTTCACCACCACCACTGCCATCATCCTCTACACACCTATGCCTTATGGCCAAGGGTGAACACAAGGTATCACATGATGATGATAGTAGTGGTGATGATCATGCTCATAATGATGATAGTGATAGTGATAGCGATGATGAATATGAGTCACCTACTTATGATGATCTTGCTAAATTACTAAAGAAATACACTAAGATCATTATAAAGACTCGAGCTAAAAATGAAAAGCGTGAGATTAAGAATGATTCTCTTTTAGCTAAATATAAGATAGCTGAAAAGGCTAGTGTTGAGCTTAGAGAAGCAAATGATACTATGTCATCCAAACTCAAGGAGCTCAAATCTTCTAAGAAAGAGCTTAAAGATAAATATGATAAACTTGAGTGGGTGCACAAAGAGCTCATCACTAGCCATAACAAGCTAAAAGATGAATACACTACTCTTGAGATTAATCATGACAATCTTGTTATTGCTTAAGAATTTTTACCCAATGAGCCACATGATGCTACTAATGATGTTGTTAAGATTGATATAGCTACATCATGTGATGATTTAATTGATGAGAGCATTGAGCAAGGATCTAGTGGCAAAGGCAAGCAAGTGGTTGAGTGCAATGACTATGATGAGTATGTCAAGCTCAAGAATGACAATGAAAAGCTAAAGAAAGAGTTTGAAGAGTTCAAAACCCACAACACCATTGTGCTAGAAACTCTTGATCATGATGGCAACTTGATTCTTGAGAATAAGAAGCTAAAAGAAGAAAACAAGAAGCTCAAGGAAGAAAGAAACAAGGTTGCACTCAAGGAAGATAAAAGTAGTGATGCACTCAAGGAAGAGAACAAGAAGCTCAAGTTGGAAAAAGAGCATCTCAAGATTGGATTGAGCAAGTTCACTAGAGGCAAATATCTTCAAAGTGAGCTCCTAATGAACACCATCATGAAGATGGATAGAAGTGGCATTGGGTACATGGCAAACAAAGAGAAGAAGGCTCAAGCTCAACAACAACAATCAAACCCAAAGCCAAAGCCAAAGAGATGCTTTGAGTGTGGACAAGAAGGCCACTTTGCTCATGAGTGCCAAACTCCACCACCACAACCCTTGCCCAAGCATGCTAGACCCTTTGCCTTCAATGCTCACTACATGCTTAGAAAGGATTCTAGTGAAAAGATGAAAGTGATGTTCTTAGGTCCTCCCAATAAGAATAGGCCTAAGAAAATTTGGGTTGCAAAGTCACTTGTTGAGAAGGTGAAGGGCCCTCAACAAGTTTAGGTTCCTAAAGCTTGATCTCTTGTGTGTAGGTGAACTATAAGACCGATGGAAGTCATTGGGTTATTGATAGTGGTTGCACACAATATATGATCGGTGATCCTCGTAAGTTCACCTCACTAGATGAAGAAGTAGATGGACAAGAAAGAATCACATTTGGAGATAACTCAAAGGGCAAGGTCAAAGGATTGGGCAAAGTGGCAATATCAAATGATCATTCTATCTCCAATGTGCTATATGTTGCTTCATTGAGTTTCAACTTGCTATTCGTTGGACAATTGTGTGATCTTGGCTTCCAATGCTTGTTTACCGACAAGGAGGTTGTTGTATCCAAGAAGGATGATGATCATATGATATTCGAAGGATTTAGATACAACAACCTATATCTACTGGACTTCACCTCCGAGGATGCAAACTTGAAGACATGCCTATTCACCAAAACAACACTTGGGTGGCTATGGCATAGAAGACTTGCTCATGTTGGGATGAGCTCACTCAAGAAGCTTATGAAGAATGATTTGGTGAGAGGGTTGAAGGATGTGAAGTTTGAGAAGGACAAGCTTTATAGTGCATGTCAAGCCGGCAAGCAAGTTGCAAATACCCATCCAACAAAAGCTTTCATGTCAACCGCAAGAGTGCTAGAACTCCTTCACATGGATTTATTTGGACCAACAACATACAAGAGTTTAGGAGGAAATCTTTATTGTCTTGTGATTGTTGATGATTATTCAAGGTATACATGGGTATTCTTCCTTCATGACAAATCCAAAGTTGCATCTTGCTTCAAGAAGTTTGCCAAGAGAGCACAAAATGAATTTGAAGTGAAGCTCAAGAAGATAAGAAGTGACAATGGGAAAGAATTTGACAACATAAACATAGAAGTTTATTGTGATAAAGTTGGAATCAAACATGAAGTCTCCGCAACATATACTCCTCAACAAAATGGTGTAGTTGAGAGGAAGAACTAGACATTGATCACTCTTGCAAGAACAATGCTTGATGAGTACAACACCCCTGAAGCTCTATGGGCGGAAGCAATCAACACCACATGCTATGCATCCAATCACCTATTCCTTCAAAAATTCCTTGGCAAGACACTTTATGAGTTGCTCAATGGGAAGAAGCCAGACGTCTCCTTCTTTAGGGTGTTTGGTTGCAAATGCTACATCTATAAGAAGCGGCAACATCTAGGGAAGTTTCAAAGACATTGTGATATTGGTTTTCTTGTTGGTTACTCATCAAAGTCCAAAGCATATAGAGTATTTAATCATGTCACCGGCTTGGTTGAAGAAACATATGATGTGGAATTTGATGAATCTAATGGCTCCCAAGGAGCACATGAGAATCTTGATGATGTAGGGGATGAACCATTGAGGGAGGCTATGAAGAACATTCTAGTTGGAGACATCAAGCCTAAAGATGATAAAGATGATGTACAAGTGATTGATCCACCTTCTTCATCAAGTGTGCCACAAGATGATGAAAAAGATGAGAGAGTAGAAAATGAAGATACTCATGTCTCCCATAAATAAATGGTGGTACAAGTACAAGATGTTGATGCTCCACAACCTTCCCCTCAAGTGGTCAATAGAAGAAATACACCCCTACTTCAAGATCATCCACAAGATCTCATCATATGGACTCCATCAAAGGGTGTAATGACTCGATCGCAAAAACTTGTTTCATTTATTGCTCATCACTCTTTTGTCTCTTCCTTTGAGCCTACTAAGATAGAGGAAGCTCTTCAACATCCAGATTGGATCAATGCCATGCATGAAGAGTTGAACAACTTCACCCACAATGAAATTTGGACTCTTGAAGAGCGGCCAAAAGGTGCAAGAGTCATTGGAACAAAGTGGGTGTTCCAAAACAAGCAAGATGATCAAGGTGTTGTTGTGAGGAACAAGGCAAGACTAGTTGCAAAGGGGTTCTCTCAAGTTGAAGGTTTGGATTTTGGAGAGGCCTTTGCCCCAGTTGCAAGATTAGAAGCCATCCATATCCTCCTTGCATATGTATCACACCATGAAATAAAACTTTATCAAATGGATGTGAAAAGTGCATTTTTAAATGGCTTTATTAATGAACTAGTCTATGTTGATCAACCTCCCAGGTTTGAAGACCCTAGATATCCTAATCATGTTTATAGGTTGTCCAAGGCATTATATGGGCTTAAGCAAGCCCCAAGAGCTTGGTATGAGTGCCTTCGGGACTTCCTCATTGAGAAGGGCTTCATCATTGGGAAGGTCAACACCACACTATTCACCAAGAAGCTTGATGGGCATATCTTCATTTGTCAAGTGTATGTTGATGATATCATCTTTGGATCATCAAATGAAGATTCATGCAAAGAATTTGGTGAATTGATGTCGAAGGAGTTTGAGATGTCAATGATTGGAGAGCTTACATTCTTTCTTGGTTTTCAAGTCAAGCAAATGAGAGAAAGGATTTTCATCTCTCAAGAGAAATATACTAATGATCTTCTCAAGAGATTCAAGATGGATGAATGTAAGCCAATCAAGACTCCAATGCCAATAAATGGACATCTCGACCTAGATGAGGGAGGTAACCCGGTTGATCAAATTCTCTACCACTCTATGATTGGTAGCTTGTTGTATTTGACCGCATCTAGGCCCAACATCATGTTTAGTGTGTGTATGTGTGCTAGGTTTCAAGCTAATCCTAAGGAAACTCATTTAATTATTGTAAAAAGAATCCTTAGGTATGTTAAGCACACACTAAGCATTGGCCTTTGGTATCCCAAAGGAGCTAGATTTGAATTAATTGGCTATTCTAATTCGGATTATGCCGGATGCAAAGTTGATAGAAAAAGCACATCCAGAGGATGCCATTTGCTTGGTAGATCACTTGTGTCTTGGTCCTCCAAGAAACAAAATAGTGTGGCTTTGTCCACTACCGAAGTGGAATACATTGCCGTGGGTGCTTGTTGTGCATAAATACTTTACATATAACAAACTTTGCTAGACTATGGTGTAGTTCTAGATAAAGTACCTCTTTTGTGCGATAATGAAAGTGCGATAAAACTTGCAAATAATCTGGTTCAACACTCTCGCACCAAGCACATAGATATCCGCCATCACTTTCTTAGAGATCATGTTGCTAAAAATGATATATCACTAGAAGGTGTAAGGACCGAGGATCAATTGGTGGATATCTTCACTAAACCGCTAGATGAGGCAACATTTTTTAGATTGCGGAATGAACTAAATGTGCTTGATTTTAGTAACTTCACTAAAAATTGAGCTTGTGTTGTCACTTGCATTGCATTGCAATATACAACATGTTTAATGCTTTATAATGTATATAGGGCTTGTCTAACATGGTTAAGATAACCGCCGAAAAGCATGTGAAGAAGCTTAACCTTGGATCAAACTTGACAAGCAACTAGATTTACATTCAAGTATTGCATATGCATGAATGTTGTTTTGTCGTTTATCTTAAATTGCCCTCTTATTGCCTATTTTTTTTAAAAGAATTATAGCCTAAGGCAAAATATTTTGAAAAACTTGAGGGTTTGAGAGAGGTCACTCACATCAGTCCCAATTGGTGTTTATTTGGATCTTATTAGAGTTGGGACTTGATTGGGAACAGGCAGTGCGAAGGAATTTGAACATTTGCTGAAGAATGAGTGACCGGACGCTGCACCGGACTCTGATGTCCAGCGTCCAGGTCAGTTCACAGGAGGTGAACCTGCTACTGAAGGAGTGATCGGACGCTAAAATAGTGTTTTCCTAGCGTTCAGTCAGAAGGAGCTTCAGCGTCTGATCGATGACGAAGATGTCAAGGCTAGGTGACAGGACTCTGGCTGTGTCCGGTCGGTGTCCACTAGATGCATCCGGTCATGATTCTAGAGGATTTGGACCTCTCTGGAATTGACCGGACGCTGGGTGGTAGCGTCCGGTCGCTACCACTGGAGCGTCTGGTCAGTACAAAACATGCGGCTTCAGATCTCTATTCCCGTTTCCTTCTCTGACTCGGGGGGGGGGCACCTTATTTAGTCTCAGCACGACGGTGACCTACCCCATCCTACCTCCATCGCCGCACCATCATCATGCATGCCCTAATCACCGGATCCACCGCCGCAGTGCCGCTCTGTGCCCCTCGCGCCCGAGCACCAAGCCACCGCTCCAAGCGCCGCTCACAGCTCCATGTGCCATCGCAGCCCTCGCGCACGCCGCTGCTTGCCCGCGCACCTACTGCCGCCTCCGTGTTGCCCACGCGATGCCATAGCTCGCCTGCGTGCCACCTATCCCGCATTGGAGCACGACTGCAGCAGTGCAGCTCCTCTATGCCTGAGCCCTGCCTCGCCACCGTACCTCCAACCATGGTGCCGCCCTCAACCAGCGCTAGTGAACCCTAACAACCCCAGCTTCTGCACAGCGTCGGTAAGACCCTGCCGTCGTGCCCTAGCATCCATATCGCGACTTTGCCGTGACCCTTCTATTCATCACAGCACTGATTTCTATCTCATTCAGGGCCGTCGATTCACTGCTCACCGCTAACCCTAACCCTAGATTCGGTGGTTCCCCGCGTGTCGCTTATCTTTTCATCGGATCACCGGTTCATCAGGTAGCAAGCCAGTCATTTCAATTTCGTATCTAAATTGCTTGCTTCCTAGGGTTTCATATCTATTAGATATATCGTATTTATTTGTATATCCTATCTATTCCATCGTGCAACGAGTCGATGCCATTGAAATCGTGTGGCAGTTGTCAGTTAACTCGGGGCCAAGCTCATGAGTAAGGATCGAGGCCAAGCCTCGAAAGTGTCAGTGGCAGTTGATCTTCGGTAGAGGCAGGTGTTTCTTTATCAGGGATAGTTGATTCTTCTTTGATCCATCAGATGGCTCATGTGAAGAATGTCAGAGGTGGTCCCGGTGATGAGGATCTGAGGCCCCTGCCTCGCCAGCCTATAGAACCTAAGAGCAAGGCGACTAAGAAGCTAGCAGTCAGGAAGAGCAAGTATCTAGATGCTGATACAGCGAGAGCTGCAGCAGTTGTAGAGGCTGTAGAGCATGCCGAGAGAGGAGGTGCTCGCAGTGGAGTTCGGATTGCCGATCCACTTTCACCAAAGGCAATGGCTACACTTCAGTGTGTTGAGCGTCTTCATGGTGTCCCAGCTGGGACCCTCATGATTGGAGGACGGTGAGTTGCCATTGACGAGGTTCAGCCTTAGGGGGAGCCACAACAGCAGCCTTAGCCAGCTCAGCAGATATAGGAGGCACAGCAGACACAGCTACCTCGGGAGGGTGAGCAAATCCAACAAGCCAAGGAGATAGAGCCGGCACCATAGCCACAGTTACGCCGCTCTGGTCGCACTCGTGTCCCAGTTTCACTGAGGCTAGCCACTCAATGTAGGGGTTCTCATCCACTGCCTCGCCCATAGGGTCCGCATTCAGTGACCCATCTTGATCTGAGGGCCGCCATGGCCAAGTAGGTGTAGCAGTTGAGGTTTGTTGACTTTGAGGTGTGGTTTCCACCCAGGAGGGATGAGAGAGCATCAGAGAGATTCTATACACCTCTGTAGGAGGACTTCTATAATGCCTATCTGAACTAGTGGAGCAGTCTTCAGACCACAGCGAGTGTGCACGATCGAGTCTATTGTTGCAGCAGCTGGAGAGCACATTCGCCCCTACCTTGCATATCTGTCAGGGGCTGATAGATCTGATTGGACGGACCTGGATTATATGTTCCATCTTGGGTTCGGCTGATTCTATGCTTCTCTCTTTATTGACTTGCACCATAACTTTATTCACTTTGCATTCGGAGGCAGAGACTATTGGTTGACTGAGCACCAGGGCCAAGGGAGATTCTTAGGCTTCAGGAGTAGACAGTCAGGCTCCATGAGGTGTGCTATGGACAGACTTGCCCCCCCCTAGATGTCCTCATGGTGGCTTGGTACCCCCTATAGACTTGGTGCGTCACTGCTTCACTGAGCCTTTTAGCGAGGGTTCGAGGAGGAACCCCTAGTGATCTCACACCCACTACTCACGTGCTTGAGGTAGTTATGAGGAGGACTTTACTCCCGAGGATGGGATACAGAGAGGGATTGACTCGGATTTAGCTTTGGCTTATCAACTCTCTGATGCAGCAGACAGTCTTCGACATCTAGGATCTCCTTCTGTCAGAGATGGAGGACACTATAGCTGAGGGCTTCAGAGGTCACAGGCATCTACCCTATGCTCACTAGGGTCACTTTTCTTATCCATAGAGTTGTGTCAGTAAAGTCGCCTAAGATGATTGCTGAGTATAGTGGTGCCACGACAGAGTTCCCTGCTTATAACCTATCTCAGATGATTCGGCATAGTACACCACAAGGCACCGAGTCAGCCGCGCTGTCGTCTAGAGGTGCCCGAGACTGTAGCCTAGCAGGATGATATCATCAGGGGTATTGTAGCTACAGAGGAGGAGGAGCTTGCTCTGCAGGAGGGGTTGGTCACTAGCGAGCCTAGTGACAGTTCTGATGATGATTACCAGCCCATTCCACAGATGCCTCCACGATGACATGATGCTGAGGCCGATAGCTCTAGTTCAGCACCACCTACCCTATAGACTGACCCCGCTCTTCTTGCAATACTTGAGAGGATGAGGTAGGACCAGGCCAGACAGGCTCAGGAGACAGCTGCTACACTTGCACAGTTCTAGACTCGGTACGATGAGTTCCAGCGCCAGCAGCTAGTCATTTAGCAGCAGACATAGGCACTACATCAGTAGCAGCAGGCCATGCATCAGCAGCAGCTCCTCATGTAGCAACAGCTTCTTGGATTTATGCTAGCTTGGTCAGCTATTGGGGCTCCACCGCTATAGCCTATGCCCCTAGCTTGGTCAGCCTGCCACCACTTCCACTGACTCCAGTGTTACAGCCTAGTGGGCTTCATAGTTAGGAACAGCCACCAACATAGTTTACTTCTTCTATAGAGAAGGTGTCCCAGTGGTTTGCTATATCAGTGCCAGCCCCATAGTTCACACCATTTCGTATGGGCTTCACACCGGCTGAGACATCATCGCTGCTAGAGCCAGAGACCACAGTGTCCAGGAGCCTTGGTGCTTCCTTTAGTGAGTTGATAGGGCAACCCACTCCTCCATACCTACATGTTCCAGGACCTTCTATGGCTGCTCCTATCACAGAGACGCTCCCCTCTTCAGTGGCATCATCTGAGCCAGTTGCGTCAGTCATACCATCTTAGCCTATAGCAACACCAGTTCCTGATCTGACCCAGACTGCTTTAGCGTCAGTACCAGCTACAGAGGGTCAGACAGCTCAGAGCTCCGGATCAAATGATGATGGCATCTAGTTCTACCTTGTTCCTCGTACCTCAGCGCCCGACTCGTCCGCTGCAGCCCTGACGATCGACCCGTAGGTTTTGGTGTTTGACGCCAAAGGGGGAGAGGGTTTGAGTATGTTAGGCTTAGGGGGAGCTACTTATCTAGGGGGAACTTAGTTATTATATTAGCTTATCTATTTACTTTTGGAGTTTCTATTTGTGAGATACACTATTATGCTTTTGTGTGTGTGATACATTATGCATTCATGTTTACTATTATATCTATGTGATAGTGATATCTATGTGATTGTGATATATGACATGTGTGCTCTCTACTTTGAATTCTTTATATGTCATATCACTTGTGTTTTGCTCATTTGCCTTTGCTTCCGCGCTTTACTCCGATGCAAATGAGCTTTATTACTTGTACTCATGCATATTTTATATCTTTTGAGTACATCATGATGCCTTGGGTCATATAAGCTTGTCTAACACCTTTGTTCTTAATGCCTAAAGCTTATATGAACCAAGCATATTAAAAACCTCATCTCTTTCACATACTCGAGGATAGTATTGTCATCAATCACCAAAAAGGGGGAGACTTGAAAGCATCTAGGCCCCTAGTTGGGTTTCGGTGATTAGTGATAATACGAGATTACTGTGACTAACGTGTGTTTTGCAGAAATAATTGAGTTAGGTCACGATAATGGAGATCGATTGGGCAATCATGGTTGTCATGCCCCTACGATGGAAATCATTTTGGTTTTCAAAGGATGGACGACAAGGTTAAGGATGGACTAGTTCTAAGTGTCGATTGGAGTTGGAGAGACACTTAGAGTAGTTTAGGACTTTGTTTTTCCTTTAGCCGTACTATTAAGGGGGGTATGAACAGGTAGCTTGACCTAGGTGAGTCTAGTGAGTTAGGTGTGGTGCACACTTGTTAAAACTAGAACTAGGTAGCTCCACAACAGCCCTTTGATCCAATGGAGTAAACTTCATTCACATGTGTTCAAAAGTTGGAAGTGAATGTAGGGTCAAATACTGACCAGGATGCTGGCTCAGGGTCTGGTCAGTTCATTTGACCAAGGTGATTACGTCTGGTTTGACCGGACGCTATGAGGTCATGGTACCGGACGCTGAGGGCCAGTGTCCGGTCGACTCCAGTAAGGTTCCAGAGAGGGAAAATCACGACCGGACGCGTCTGGTCAGTGTTGACCGGACGCTGTCCAGCGTCCGGTCACACTGTAAACACTGGAGTTCGGGGTATACTAACCGGAGCGTCCGGTCACCCCGCAGAGGCACATAACGGTTCATTTTTTAGCCGGTGTTATAAATACCACCTCCACTCATGTGTGGGGGTACTTTTGCTTATTTCAACTGGCTGAGAAACTACCTTAGAGAGTGCCAAGAAGAGCAAGGTCATAGTGAGGTGATTGAGATTTGAGAATCCAAAAGAGAGCCCTCATTAGTGAAGATCAAGAGTAGCAAAGTGTGCATCCATCTTCTTATTAGGCTTGTCGTGGTCAAGTGAGAGTTCGTACTTGTTATTCTTGGTGATCGCCATCACCTAGATGGCTTAGTGGTGATTGGGAGTTTGGTGATCACCCGGCGGAGATTGTGGGTGACCCAACTCACGTTGTGAGCGGTCGTGGATGATTCACCGCGACAGGAGTGTCGAAGAATCAACCCGTAGAGGGCACTTGATCCTTGCGCAGATCAAGAGAGAGCTACACCCTTGCGTGGGTGCTCTAACGAGGACTAGTGGGGAGTGGACAACTCTCCGATACCTCGGCACAACATCGCCGTGTTCCTTCCTCTCTATTTACTTTGAGCATTTACTTTGAGCAATTCAATTCATATCTTTACATTCTTAGAATTGCCATGTTAGAGTAGGATTGGAACTTAGGTTGCAAGTCTTTTGTGCGGTAGAACAATTAGGAACACTTTTTAGGCACAAGGGGTTAATTGGGCTAACCATAGGATTTAATTATTGCAAAGAAATTTAGAATTAGCCCAATTCACCCTCCCTCTTGGGCATCTTGATCCTTTCAGTAACAAGCCAAATGCACCCTCTAGTAATTACTTCCAACAGTAGTAAATTTAGGCTAATAGACAGTTCATATATCCTTTAATTTAAGTTAAATTGAAAACTCTCTCTTAAGATAAAAAATCGTCCATTGATGCCTCCAAAGAGGTGTTATCTTAACAAAGGATAGTTTAGCCAAGAGGAACTAGACTGGTAGACAAAAGTTTAATTTTTGTAATTGCATTGAAACAATTAAGCATGCTTTTTTATTGTTGCCATGCTAAAACTATTTGGAATATTATTCATGTAGCTACTGGATTAACCCCACCTACATGTACTACTCACATGCATTGAGAGGGAGGATAAAAAACTGATTTTATGGGCCTGCTGCTATTATTTAGGAAATTTGATGTACTCATAATAATATTGTTTTTGAGAAAAACAAAATATTTTTTATGCATGCTATAGGATTATATTGGTTGCGATTCTAGACACTACTACAACATGAAGATAAAGGGGAGAAGTTTTGATTGGCAAGCAAAGCGATGGAGGTTATCGCTTTTATATGTGTTTGCCTAGAATAGATGGCAAAGTAATTATAGACTTTGCATATGATATTCTCCTATTTGAGTGCTCTCTCTCTCTCTCTCTCTCTCTCTCTCTACTTCTATCAACAAATAAACTGAAAATATCGCAAGATTTGGCTATGCGGCCACAGAGGCCGAAAATTTCCTATTTTCTAAAAAAAAATATACCCTTGAATTTACACCTCAGCTTCTCTTTAGTTAACTACTTGACAAAGACAACTGTAAAGGTCAGTGGCCTGGTAGCTTACATACAGAGTATAATTATATATATACGTTCTTTATTTACAAAATATCTTCATGTGTTATACGAGGCGGGGCCTGAGTCGTTCGGATGTTCATGCCACTGCTCTGCATCAGATCATGGGTGAACGTGTACCTGTAAGAAGGGCAGGCTCGATCGGCCTAGCTATAATTGCACTGCACTGCACGGCCGGCCTGTCTATCTATTGCTTGAAATATGCTTCAGCGGCCCTGGTCCTCTCTCCAGCTCAAGGGCAGCAGAGAAAACAGCTGAGCTGACTCTGGATCTCATCCATATCTTACGTCCTGTTTGGATATCTACCGTTTTGCTTCTCTTTGAGCCTGTGGCCTCCTCCCTGTCTCCCTGCTATCATTCAGCAAGAGCTTCCATGGATTCCACCCTCTTCATCATCGGCGTTATAGGTAAGCATGTGTACATATATGGAGGATTATAACTAATTGCTTTGTTAGTATTATAACTGCTTTGTTATTAGTCTTCATTCATCCAGCTGCTTTAACTATTTTCTCCTTTGTAGGCAACATCATCTCAGTTCTAGTCTTCATATCTCCTATGTAAGTGTGTCTTGATATATACATAGTTTTCCTGTCGTCGTCGTTGCTAGCTGCCTGCAAATTAAAAGCTTTCTTTGCCAACACCACGGCCGGGCACCACACCATGCATACACAGCAAGACGTTCTGGAGGATCGTGCGGAGCGGGTCGACGGAGGAGTTCGAGCCGGCGCCGTACGTGTTCACGCTGCTCAACGCGCTGCTGTGGCTCTACTACGGCGTCACCAAGCCTGACGGCCTCCTCGTTGCCACCGTCAATGGCTTTGGGGCGGTCATGGAGGCCATCTACGTCGTCCTCTTCATCGTCTACGCCGCCAATCATGCCACAAGGGTATGTGAGGGGCGATCATCATACAACAGCTAGCATGCATTTCTCTCTCGCTTCTCTGGCCGTGTACTCAATTCATAATTGTTTCTTCAAGCAGTTCAGTCTCATATGCTACCATACATACCATATGTTTGGTTTTAACCCTTTCTAGATGAGGCATGGTGCATGAGTTCATCCTATGAATTCTGGTAAAATCACCTCGCTTCTTATGCTTATACTAGTTATTAGCTAATGAGGCATGAGGTACGGTAGTGGAGGATCACACAACTTCGTTCCACCAAATCAAACAAAAAGTGAGAACTTCATTGATTTATTAAACCAAACACACCCTAATTAAGAAAAGCGTGCATCTTATTACTAGTTATAGTTGCTTTATTGCAGTTATAATTATGCAGGTTAAGACCACGAAGCTGGCAGCAGCGTTGGACATCGGTGGCTTTGGAGTTGTGTTCGCGGCCACCACATTCGCCATCAATGAGTTAGACTTGAGAATCATGGTGATAGGAATGATATGTGCCTGCCTCAATGTGCTCATGTACGGGTCACCCCTTGCTGCCATGGTAAGTTTTTTACACATATTTATATACTAATTAATTAATCCTCTTTTCTTCTTCCCATTTAATGATGCTTTATTTGTTTGCCGTACGTGGATTTTGAGATGCACCTTTTTCTTTCATATTCTCTTTATAGTTAAGACTGTGTACGTCCATGAAACATCACGATCTTTTACAATCATGACAGTTAAATTTAATTTGTGACCAGCTAAATTTCACATATATAGTAGCAAACTACTAATGGACCAGCAAAGGTTATGGAAGATGACATTGAGCAATGAAATTATTTGTCATGTAATGGTAAATAAATATATAAGTGACTCGATCGATGATCTAATATTATATTTTCTAATATTCATGCCACTTGCCCCACAGACAAATTAATATAAATAAATATAGTTTAAGTTTGGAGATATATAATTGAGAATAAAGCTCCTCAAGATATTTTCCATCTGGCAATCCATTTGTGTCCACAATTATCGACAATAAAATGATTGATGTTTATGATGAACAGACAGCTTGTGGGCAATTATTTTTTGCTGTGTCCATTTCATGATTATTTATTAAATAAGCACAAAGTCCAAACAAATATTAAAAAGACATGTGCCCCCAAGAAATTAGGGATAGTGACATATTCTGGAAATAGTTCATTTTGTTTTTCTGAGGAGAATCATGTATCAGGGATATTGTACAATAATAAATATTTTTTAGTATGTAGATCCTCAATCTGCCCCTGTTTTTCTCTATTTTTTAGCTGACCCTCGAGCCACTTCCACAGTTTCACTTGCAGGAAGAGTATAATATAAATATATACGTGGTAGATAAACTGTACGTAAAATTCATATAATAATATTAATATATATTATATACCTCAATGAATCATCATTTCTAAAGCTTTTTTAGGTACGACAAAATGTAAATTTACATTTCGGTACGTGTAGCTAAGAGCCGCCCCAACGCAAAATAATAAGAGTATTAGCCTCAGACAAAAGTTGTATGACATCTAGACTTTAGCAACAACAAAAGCAGTCATCTCTAGAACGCAAGCCGCAAATCCTGACCTTGTAGGGTCCATACTCCACAGCATACTTCACATTTTTAATAGTATATGAGACGTGGTCCCCGAGCAGATTAACGTCATGTTGGAGCTGCTCTTCTCTGCAACGCACGTTTGAGTAGGTGCCTCCGTCTTTTGTCGGACCGAACCACCGCAGCCTCTGCAGGCGTATCTGGTCCTGAATTTTTTATATTTTAGCTTTTTTTTTTAAGTTTCTCATAAATAGACCCGCGACAGAAAGAATTTCGAAAATAGATCCTTAACTCGGCGTCATTGGTGCTGGCACCGAACTAACACGTCTCAGCGCCACCGTCTCTGGCGCCGAGCTCCTGGGCACGGTAGATGACATGGCACTGAGCTCGGCGCCGATCACTCTGGCGCCGAGCCTTTAATACCTATGGCCCGCGTCTCTCTTCCTCTCTTCCTCTCCCTCTCTCGCCCTAGGATAGCCGAGCTCCGCGCCGCCCGCGCCCTTCCTCCACCAGCCGCCCTCGCCCGCGCCGGTCCACGCCACGCCAGTCCTCTACTACAACCCTATTGTCATGGCTAGGCTCACCTGCGTTGCTTTGACCTGCCTGTCGCTTGTAGTAAGAGGCCTCCGCTTCATCTACGGCCGTTGCGACCTGAGTGAAGAACCCGTCGTAATCCTTCTCCGCCTGTAAGCCCGCCTCTGCTCGACCGATGAGCTCGCTCAGTCTGCAAGTGTCTTCCTCTGCCTGCTCCGCCTGCAACCCCGCCCTCTGCTAGAGCGATGAGCTCGCTCAGTCTGCCAGTATCGTCCTCAGCCTCCTGCGCCTGCAAGCCCGCCTCTGCTAGAGCAATGAGCTCACTGAGTCTGCCAGTGTCGTCCTCATCCTCGTCCCCCTCATCAACACAATCGGTGATTGAACGGTGCGACTAACTCGCGATCTATGCTCATCTAACTTCTTCTCCTCATACCTTGCATGAGCCAGCTCTACGGCATGTTCCTCGCTGCAACCAATCCCTTCATGTATAAAATACAATAAATTAGCAACACGATTATATTATATTTAAAATCATACAACGAAAACATGCAACCAATCCCTTCATTTAAAATGCAATAAGCTCCGAAGGGACTAGGCCATTGTTGGATTTAACACTACATTTGCATATGACAGGAGGTGCTTTATAAATTACCCTTTCTTTCTTCTTTTCCTTAACCTTTCGCGGTTCTTCCGGCCATTGGTTCTTAGGACCATACAACCACTCGTTGAAAGACACTTTGCCATTGAAAACACCTAAATAAGGAGATATTAGTACATGAACACATATAGCTCAACATTTCAACATATACACACTTACTTTATGCTTGTTTGGACACATAAACTCCAACGTATTATCAGGATTTATCACAGCTCGATGTCCACAATCGCACAGAGGAGGTTCCTCAAGTCGTCTAACTACGGCTAGGTGCTTCTCCTTAGCCGTAATTGGTGGAGGGTTAGCGGGGGTGGAACCCACCGCTTGAAGTACTCACATGGATGTCTCCCTCTAAACCAATCATCGAAAAGGAGGTACCTAGGATTAAACTTGTCTGCACCGTCGATCCACGGAAAGAAAAAACACCTCCCATGGTTCTACATAACGAGATTCCAACATAATATTAGTAGCATACTTACACAAATAAAGAAAAAGGATAGTAAAAATAATTTCTTATATTAAAATGACTGCATGTGTAGAAGCAACGCGCCGCTGTGTCCGGATGTTTCGATTGAAAAACATGGGCCGGGAAACCACAGTCACAGTTAGGGACAGGGAGGTCGGGAGGGACGGGAGCATCTTTGCTAGACGCGTCGGGGTATAATTCTCGAGGACGACCCCGTTTTCGTCAAAACTACTCCTGAAACATTTCTTGCATCTAACAAAACAGATGTAATTTAACAAACATAAATCAAAACTTCACAAATAAATGTCAATGAGAACCATAACTACAATACAACCAATTTCGTTCTAAGAACCCAAAGCAGTTAACATTAAACCATAAACCTAGGGTTTCCCATTTGATGCACAACAATGAATCCTTAACATAACTACATGCGCCTAGGTTTGCTAGCTTTTTTATGCCTTGGCATCATCCTACGGTTGTATAATACATATATTGATTGATACAATGAAACCCTAAGTGATGACGATTATTATATTCAAAAATCCGACTAATACATACCGAATTGATGCGAAAAAATTAGGAGGGGAGCGAGGATATCTTGCTCTCGAAGATCTACAGATCAAATCAAAGTTTCCAAGGTCCAATATGCCGATTCGTGAGGTAGGGTGAAGTGGGGAGAGAAAAAATCTGAAAGAGAGGAGAAAGAAGAGGAAGAACGCTCGGGCAGGAAGGTTGGCCGGGGTTAAATGACAGTGAGCTCGGCGCCAGAGTGACTGGCGCCGAGATCACTGCCATGTCATCTACCGTGTCCAGAAGCTCGGCGCCAGAGACGCTGGCGCCGAGACGTGTTAGCTCGGCGCCAGCACCAATGACGCTGAGCTAAGGATCTATTTTCTGAATTCTTTCCGTCAGAAGTTTATTTGTGAGAAACTTAAAAAAAAACGAAATGTAAAAAATTCGGTCTCTGGCCTCCTGCGAGGCTATATGGATGTTTGAGCAGCACTCCTGCGTGCGTCGAAGAGACCTAAATGTGGGGCACATGCACGCCTGCATCGTAACGACCAAATCGAATTGGTCCCTGCCTTTACAATTTGTTACTAGAATGATATGAAACAATTTCCACAAATATAGATTGACATCCAAATTCTGATACAAGAAATTAATGATGGTCTACAAGCAGTTAATAAATAAAATAAAAAAGAAAAATGTTTATATTTTAATTTGAAATGTAAAGAGAACGTTACTTCCGGTTCGATCCAGATTAAAACTTATAACAGTCTTCATATATACAGGCATCGTAAATCATTCTAAACTGCGCTTTCGTGAGAGATAAGCAAGATTAGTCAACTTGCACTTGCACTTTCTTGTACGGTATCTATTTCTTGCAAAATCAAGTTTGCCGTAAGATTATTTTACCGTTTTCTTTCTTTTTTTAAGATTGTTAGCTGGTTGGTTATTGGTTCTCTTGGCAGTTAACAGGGTACAGTGTTGCACTGAATTAAATAATCATCATACGAGGAACACGCGCGTTATATATCTACGTACTGTTCTCTATTTTCATTATACATCACTTTTTTTACAAGAGAGAAGAGGAACACGCGTTCTCTATACGAGTGGACATGACAGTAACAGTATCTGGCGAAATACAGAGGGCGTCGCGACATGCCATCATGTTCATGGCAGTCCCGACCCGCTATTTGTGTCCTCCCTGTTCTTGTGGGCCTCGTCGGATGGGTAATAGATCGATGTGTGATTAGAATAACCAGCATCTCATTTTACCGTCTTACCCAGTTTCCTTAGGTCGTCGTCTCATTTTCAGCAACACAAGACTACTCAGCAAAGTAATTAATAAGGTTTATTCAACAAAATGTACTTATTATTTGTATGAATGAATGTGCATG
The DNA here is from genome assembly GCF_019320115.1 of Miscanthus floridulus. Taxonomy (NCBI): domain Eukaryota; kingdom Viridiplantae; phylum Streptophyta; class Magnoliopsida; order Poales; family Poaceae; genus Miscanthus; species Miscanthus floridulus. The sequence goes on from NC_089585.1 coordinate 45,124,175, forward strand.
GTGGCGTGCGTACAGAAAACGGTGATCACCACCAAGAGCGTGGAGTTCATGCCGTTCTTCCTATCCTTCTTCCTCTTCCTCAACGGAGGCATCTGGGCAACGTATGCGGTGCTTGACCGAGACATCTTCCTTGGGGTAATAATTTAAGCAGCCTTTGTTAGAGAGACTACTCATCACTAACCATCTGGTAGATTTATTTCCGACACTGACTGTTTCTCTGTTGGAACGGAATGCAGATCCCCAATGGGATAGGCTTCGTCCTTGGCACCATCCAGCTGATCATCTACGCGATCTACATGAACAGCAAGGCCTCCCAGAGCAGCAAAGAAACAGCAGCGTCGCCTCTTCTGGCCTCCAACCATCAGGGAGAAGCATCTAGCCATGTCTGATGATGAGCATCATGTGCGCTGGTGTATAGTAGCAGTCTGCTGTGTCAAAAGCAGTCCAACTTCCAAAGCCTACGGTGTACACCTACCAGAGATTACCAATTTTTATTATTTGAGAATGTAAAGTTTGTTTCTTTGATGATTTTTTTTCTTTTGTATAAGCTTCGAAGATGCCCACGTCGACCCAGTTACATTTTAGACTGTTATTAGCAGCATAATTTTGCCAGAGAAAAGGCGTGGTGAAAATTTCAGAGAAGGGCGGCAGCTCCGTAGGGTTTCCCTGCCCAGGTGCGGCGGCTGTTGGTGGCCTGGGCAAGCTGGACCACGCAGTGGTGGGCTGCGTGGAGCGGGCGGGGCCGCGGGGGAGAAACGTGGCCGCGAGATGGGCGTCTCATCCTCCTCCTCCTCCTTTTTCTTCTTATTCTTCTTCACCATCGTGGGATATCATAACAATTCCGGTTATTTAAAAACTGAGCATGCACATGGAATCCACATCACCCCGAACATGCAATGCCTTATGAAGAATATCATAACATGCATTTCACTCGAAAGAAACGGAGATTGCACCACGATGGTAGCAAACACGCAATTAACCAGGAAGCACGAACATTCGACGACGATGAACAATTCTTTAGTCACTACTACATAAATGAGATCTAGTCCCGGTTGGGAACTAGCAATTCGGGACTAAAGACTAAAGATCCTCTCAGTTTAAAAAAAAAATAATGCCTCCCACCGCTGCGTCCCGTGTGAGATTCGAACCCAAGACCTCATGCATAGCTAAATACCCCACCTACACAACACATCTAACAATGAATGTGATGCTTTCCTTTTGAACTAACCCATCCGGGTTACCAACCGGGACTAAAGGATCCTTTAGTCCGGGTTGGTGTTACCAACCGGGACTAAAGGGTCTACCTTTAGTCTGGGTTGGTATTACAAACCGGGACTAAAGGTTGGAGGACTTTTAGTCCCGGTTTAGCCATTGGGCAGGGACCTTTAGTCTTGGTTGGAGACACCAACCGGAACTAAAGGCCTCTCTAATCCCGGAGGCAAAAAATGCCGAGGCTAATACTAAATTAGGACATCGTTCTAAAGTCTGGTCTCTAGTAGTGAGTGGTCATGAACGAAAGCTAAAAAAAAGAGAGAGTCAGCAAAATCCTAATCTACATAGCTAGTATGCTTATGATGAGCTTGTAAGGGCCGGTTCATAGTTTTCTTTAGTTTTTCTTTTCTTTTCGGAATGTCCATCCAACAAGGCGTGTATGGAAAAGCAGATTTTATATATGCGTGTTGCCCAGCGATTTGATGATATTACTTGGGGCACATGTTGCCCAAATCTTGGACCTTTGAGCTGTTTAGATCATAGGCAAATCCTCTACTCAAAGAGCTATTGAGGAATACAGTCTCCTTGAACGGATGAAATCCAAGTAAAGTAACATACGAGTGCTGTGTGAGTTGAGATTGATCCACATGTTCTTCGGCGCCATTGTTATCTTCGTGCCAGTAAGCGTGACGGTTAATATCCTCAAAGGTCCAGCCTCCATCAGCTTCTTGATGGCCTTGTTCGGCTGACCTGGAACCCGGCTTGATTCGTTTATTTTTTTTATTCGGAACAGTATTTTTCTCTTACAAATTTCCAGCGTAAACAGTGTTTTCAGCCATGAACAGTGTTTTTTTTTTCCCCCCGTGTGTCAGCCGAACAAGGCCAAAAGTCCGGACTTGCCAGCACGCGCGCAAGGTTGTTTTCATAATTCAGCACCCACTCCATGTGGCCAGAAGAAGATTCTCGAATGATCCACACCCGAAGTCGGAACTAAAGATCAAGTATTGCACAATAGACCCCGTTCTCTGACTTCCCCAGATAAGCTTGGCGAGGTCCGTCACCCAGATTACTTGTCACTGCAGGTGGTTTAATGACTTGGTACTTATTGTCCGTCACTGATACTTTGCATAAGAAATCATTCGGGCAATGTATGTAAAGTGCCTCACGCCAATATACACTGTAGCGCTTCCTGCTTGTGTACCGTGCTTGTTGTATGACCGCGGTAGTTCCTGCAGGATCTCCTTCCCTAACAAATGACCTCTTCTCCCAGCACCCTGTTCTTGATGAGAAGACATGTGTCTCACACAACAATGGCGGCCACTCGGACTCCGCCGTTGCGCGGTCGAGCTCTGCGCATGGGTGAACAACAGGCGTCAAGAACACCTCGTAGTAGGGAGAGATGGCTGGATCAAACACGAGGTATGGTTCTTCATAGATAACGTCGTCCTCTGTCGTACCCATGCGCATGCGCGGAGGTGGTTGCCGGGGCGTCCACGGGGATGTTCGGACGTAGCAGGTAGCCAAGATTGCCGGAGACTGCTGCCGCAGCACAGCCTGGCCCACGGTAGGAGAGGAATTCGGCGTGCCCCAGCATGTTGAAACCGATCATTATGCCACCAAACGAGAGGGGGAGGAGGTCCGCGCGCAGTAGCTTGTGAACGTCGACGATGGCACGCCAGGCCTTGCAGACGCAGCGGGACACGCGGAGGCTGCGAGGCGGCAGGCGGCGGAGCACATCCGCGAGCAGGTCCTCGGGCAGCATCTCCAGGTGGCTCTTCCACTGCCGCTTCATGATCGGCTCGATTTGGTCCAGGAACCAGGCGACGATATGATCGATTCTAGCCGTATGTTTTTTTTTGGGTGGGGTGGGGGTGGGGTTGTGGTTACCTCCTCCATCAGGCGGACGGGTTAGCTGCTTAATTTAAAGGCGAAAGGATGGGCCATTGTCTGACTCGGGATTTGGTTCAGGTTAGGTAGGATCGACAGACCGCTAGCCGTGGATTGCTTCTCCCCGAAACGGGTTCGAGGCAAATAAGAGCTATGTCTTCGAGGACGTCCGGACGTGGCATCCATCCGGATGCGCTTTTCTCACACCCACCCCACGCCTATCCCCGCTCCAGAGGCAACGTTCGTCAGAACGGAGCTTCCTACGTCTGCGCCCGACGCATGCAGCATGGAGGCCACGTCCCATCCTGTCCAATGCACGGCGCCCACGCTCATCTCACTCAGGGCCTGTTTGTTTTTCTTTCACCAAATTTTAGTCCCTGTCCAGATATTTGGACACAAGCATAGAGTATTAAATATAGATTAAAAAATAATTAATTACACATATTATGACTAATTTGTGAGACTAATTTTTTAAACCTAATTAGTCCATGATTTGATAATGTGGTGCTACAGTAAATATGTGCTAATGATGTGTTAATTAGGCTTAATAAATTCGTCTCGTAAATTAGTCTCCATCTGTGTAATTAGTTTTATAATTAACTCATATTTAGTCCTCCTAATTAGCATCCGAACGTCCGATGTGACATGGACTAAAATTTAGTCCGTGGAACCAAACACCCCCTCAACATCCCGGCCGATCCACCGTGGCATCCCGTCCCCGCATGCTCTCGTGTTCGTGGCCTCCATCTTCGTCACATCATGGAGCCACAGCAGCTGGACCCACTAAGGGCTTAGGTTTTCTCCACACCTATATCCAGATCTACTTTTGCAACACTCAGATGAAACAATTGCAACGTACGTCTGAAACAAATGAAACATTTGGATCATACAATTGCAACATAGCCATTTGCAACATATACAACATCTAGATAAAACACTTGCAACATACGTCTGGAAACAGATGAAACACTTAAAACATACGTGTATAGCCATAACAACATATGCAACATCCAGACAAAAAAACTTACAACATGTCTAAAGCATCTGAAACATTTGAAACATACGCTTGAAACATGCGTCTATATCCATATCAATGTATGCAAACATCCAGATAAAATATTTGAACACGTATGTCTGAAACACTTGAAATATAGGCTTGCAACATGTCTGATATTTGGATTTCTTAATATACCTCCAATTATATGCACATCAATGTTGAGTTATTAGTCAATGTTTATTTCCTTGAATTTGTTACTTTACATCTGCAGCTCAGTTCAGTGAAATCAGGTCACCATGATGGTCCGTCCACACATGCCTCAGCCGTCACTACCACCAGAAATACCAGATTATATCGTCGTATATTCAACAATTTATACCACTGGTCTCAGTGACTCAGAGCAAGTGGAAAACAAAATCATTGAGGCCGCGGCTCTGCGTAAATAAAAATGTTGTAGCCTGGAGCATAGCCTCTTCCTCACTGACAGAGGAAAACAGATGAGTGGGCTGGGACGCTAGGTTAGCTTTGGGCCGGGCTGGAAAAGAGGCCGATTGCAAGATTCCAGCCCATGAAAAATAATTAAGTTTAAATATTAGTAATGTCTTTTCCTCAAAAAATGAGTCATGTCCTTTTGGCGGCGTAAATGGTTAATTTTACGTGATTATAAGAAAATCCAGTGTTCAAGTTTAGGTTCGAAGATAGAGATAAAACATTTAAGTCAAAAAAAAAAACTCGACCCGTGGGGTAAGACAGCCTCGTGTATTATGCTTAAGAAGAAAACCGTCTCAAGTAGGTCGAGAAAATCCCTGAACCTCTGTCTTACCCATATACAACGGCACCACAACTCTTGTGAGACTAGACTGGCCTTAGACCTGTGCTTTGACGTGGGACAGACGATATGATTTTTTAACGCGCAGATAAACTACGCCTTCTCCGGTCAATAAATCCATCCCCGAGAGGGTTCGAACTCTGACCGGCGCTATGCAAAGCGAAGTCAATTATTTCAGGTTATTTGCTTGGCCTAAACGGCTCTTATTTAGAAACTGACAGGACATTCTTTAACTGCTTTTACTAGAACGTACTCCGTATGACTTACTGTAGGATGTTACAGTATTTCCAACGGTATTTAGAAAAGCTCCTGAAAGCTTTGGTTTTGGAAACTTTTTCAAAAACCAAGTACAAAAAACACACCCCACTAGTAGTTTTTTTTTCACGACGGTAGTTTATTTTTATTGCTCAGTAAAAAAAATGTACATGTCGTCGTCTTCGTGGATACTAAGCCGCCACAACTCGCTATCGTGGCTGGCCATGCACAACATCCTAGCTCACATTCAAAACCTTTATTATATTTTCTGTTCTACCTTCTACTATTCTCATATCTGAAAATAGTGGTCGCAATTCCGATGAGCATCCCAGACGAGCCATGGCTAGACATCTCTATCACCATAACTCACACCAGAACCTCCAAAACATTATCTTCATTGGCTTCTGCATATCCTAATAGTCTTAGATCTGAAAATAGTAGCAATAGATCCGATTGTGTATACTTCTAGACGATAGCAGGGGCAGCGGCCAGGGATGGCTGTAGTGCCAAGGGAAAAAAAATGCCGCCGAAGGCACCAACACGATCGATAGGGAGTTTCGGTCGTCCATGTATCTTTACACGTTGGTGGCCCCGGTTTTTCTAAAGGAGCTAGATTGAGAGTAAGGATAAGGAATTGTTAGAGTGCTTGTTTTTTCCACATTGCCAAAAAAACACAAGGTTGGGAGCGAGTTTTTTTTTAACAAACTACTGGAGATACTTTTACATTAAATAATATAGACTTTTACTTTGCACTCAGAAATATATAACTTTTATTTTGGTCATTGATTCATCCGACATAGTGGTAGTAACATTATTCATAAATTTCATAGACCCTTCTTATAATTTATGAAACTATAAGAGAGATATGTAAATTTTGTGAACAATGTTACTACAACTTCATTGGATGATGAAGAAGAAATGATCAAATTAAAAGTTGTAGATTTTAATGAGTTCTACAACTTTTATGTTCGTAACTTTTTCAGCTGAAATCATTTAATGTTTCAAAATAACGTTTGAAGCTGTCATTTTTTGAAATTCAAAATTCAAAGAGATAAAACGTCATCACATGAAAAGATGGACAAAACAATAGTTGTAACAAGACAATAAATTGATAGAACTTGATTTTAGAAAATTTTAGAAAAAAAATCATCAAGTTTCGAGTTAGTACGAGGGAGAAAGACTAGTTACAAGTTTTAGCCAGAGATTAAAAAGAGAAATCAGAGTTCTTCGATAATTTCAAAATTAAATTTTAAACAGCATTTTCAAGCACTAAATGATTTCAAATGAAAAGGTTGTAAACAACAAAGTTTCATAACTTTTCAAGATCTACAATTTTTATTTTGGTCATTTCTCCATCCGATGTCGTTTGAAAAAAAAATCAAATTTTAGTGCTTAATTTTTACTATTCGACGTCTATTTGTCCCTACAAATACGATTTGTAGGGCGGCTAGATATAGAGCCCACACCTGCAGCCCCTACGAATAGATTTGTAGGGGCAGCTCGTTTGGTCACCATTTGTAGGGGCCGCTCAATATAGAGCCGTCCCTAAAAAAATGGGGCGTTGGTACAAATCCTTTTTTAGTAGTGTTAATGTATACGATAATGCTACGGCATGGGCGTCCATCAAGTGACCCGTGTCCGGACATGACTCCCACACCTGTATACCTCCTCCCCATTCTTACCCCTTCCGCGCTTCTCATCCCCTGCCATAGCACACCAACGCTTGGCGTCCTCCCCCACCGATAGATCCCAACACCTGTAGATCCAGCGGCCCTCTCCCCCACCCCGGCGAGATGCATGGAGCAGGAGCGAGATTGATGGAGGTAGCGCGACGGTGTTGCAGGGGAGTAGGCGGCTCCCCTTTACCCCAGCGCGGCGCCCTCGCCACCCCCGGTGCTCTCTCACCCCAGCGACCGAGCTCCCCCCACCCCATGGGCAGCCATGACGCTCCTTGCCCCCATCCCCCACCGTCGCCGCCGAGCCAAGCCTGGTACTAGTGGCGGTGGTGCTCGTGGGCCACCGCTCACTACTGGCTTTGACCTCAACGCTTGGAATCGATCAGCCCAGGCTACCCCTCCCCTATGTTGGAAATGTATGTATCAAGTGTTTCAGTCATTTCAAAGGTATATCGTTGTAACACCCTAGTGTTAAACATTGCATTTGGCACTTGCATTTCATGATCACAAGCATCATCCAAGCATTCATGGGAATTTCATCTTATTCTTTACATATTATCACATGTGATGTTGATTGTATGCATGCATATGCTTGTGATCATGTGTGACCACTGTAAGAGATTTTTGTGAGGTCACAAAAACACCTTAGACATGTCTAGAATGGTAAATGGAATAATGTTTATATTCATGACATGGGCCAATTTTGCTTCTAAGTCCTAGTTTACTCTAAACTTCTATTTTCATGTTACTACTTTGATCAAAGTTGAACTATAGCATAGAGTGTTTGCATAGTAGTGCACCCTTAATACAAGTGGCAGTTCTTGACATGGGTAACAAACTTTATTTAAGGGTCATGAGCTAATTTAGTGCCTAGCATGGTCAAATAGAGCCCACAAGTACCAATGAAATGCTGTTTTCAAACTTAGAATTTTTTTCCAAGTCTAAACCTAATTTCAGTTTCCATGTGCTCTACTTTGGAGCCCTGTAGTTTGAAAACCATGGCGAATTAGACAAAACTCATTTAAGCAATCTTGTTGTACTCATGTAGCTCTGCACTTTGTATTACTGAAGTTTTCACAAATTCACCATAGATTAGGAGATAGAGGAGAGGGATGAAAGTGGTTTCAGTCGACTGAATCGGCTTCACCGATTCAAATCGGCCAGCCTCGGTGGCCGACTACGCGCAGGCCGTGGCCGTGGCCTGGTGGCCGTGTGGCAGAACCGCTTGAAATAGCACACTTACGGAGGCGCTCGTCTTCCACTAGATACTAAGCACCCCGAAAGCAAGCTACAGCGACGGTATCCGTCGGGCACACCACCAGGGAGAACCCGAAAGATCCACATTTTTCCCAAGGATCCAATAATGAGAACGAGTTACAATACAGGTCCATTTCATACATCAGAGTTTCTTAAAAATTACATTATTACATTACCAAATATCAGAGTGCGGAATGATAAACAACGAAATTTAAAATAAACATCTATTGATAAGAACGAGGATCCGTCTGAGCCCACCAGAAGAATCCTCCACACAAAGGTACTTCTCATGCATCACCTTCAACAGGGTTAAATAAACCCTGAGTACGCAATGTACTCGCAAGACTTATTCGACTAGTGGGAATAATTTCCTAACTCCAAGAAATATGATAAGCTTCATGGTTTGCTAGTTTTGTTTTAGAAAAAAGCAATACTAATAGTGAGTCCTTATTTATGTTTTGATTATCAGTCATATTAAGTTATTATCTATCCAATCTATATAAGCACCTGTTCTATTTTCAAGCAAGAGTTGAGCAATCAGTTCTATTTCTTCTTTTAACTTTTAGTTCTTACTATGATGCTAGAGATAAGACTAGTCGTACCGACTCGACAGCGATTCATGAACCAATGTGCCTAGCTGGGTGCTCCAAAAACACACGCCCTGCTTGTACTCCAGGGACAAGCATGACTAACCCATCACCCTCCTGTCCTGGGTGTCCTGGTCCCCATCCAAACTTGGACTCCAAGCCCCCACTCCTGAGTCCTGGACTCAGTGCGGTGCAAGGACCTCCACCATCTCCTCCTCCAATCAGTCGGTCTGAAAAGAGCCGGATCCACGACAAGAGAGCAACAAGTCTTCCCTGCGCCTATACCCAAGTATGCGCTTGGGACAATAGATCTGTGACTTGCCTCATGTCCATTGCAATGATCGGTCGTTAATTGACACAGAGAGGAAAAAAGTGTAACCGAGCTATGCCCTGTTGGCCGTAGTAATACAATGAACCTACTGTAAAAAAAATTTTAGGGCTAGCACTTCTACCAATGCATCACAAAAATTCATTCTCTAAATAACCATAATAATAATGCATATTTCAAAATAATAAAGTAACCCTAAAGGTATCACTGAACTATACGAACTAATTACACTAACAGATAGATCATGAATTTAGGAATCTAACAAAATTTATTTCACAATAAATAAATAAATTCAAATGAGCTCTGGAGGTGAAGAAATGATATTATTGGAGGAGGCTAATCATGCTATTGGACTTGTTGACCAGCACATGACTGTGAGTCTTTGGTCCTTAACGTGATGAAGGGGGTACTGGTTCATTTATGCAGGTCAAGAAATTAACGGAGGAGAAGAATGAGGGGATTTTTGCAGGCTGGCGACCTCGGCCGATTGTAGCTCGGGGAGGGAGGTCAATGGAGCGTAGCTTTCTCGAGCAAGATAGAGAAACTTAATTTGGGGAGGAAGAAGGTGAGCGGCGAAGCGGGATGGTTCGGCGGCTTGGCGTGTCCTTTTATAGGCAGGAGAAACGAAGGCGCGACAACGACGCGTCGTAAGGTGAGTGGCTAACTAGCTTGCTTAAAGGTAATAAAGCGCTGCTGTGCACGACGTGCTGCTTGAATGAATAGTGGTTTCTGTGGTGAACAATGTTTTCTATGGTGGACAGTGTTTTCTACGGTGAACATTGTTTTCTTTGTGCTACACTGATTCTTTGTTGCTGCAGTGTTGCCGCGTGGAAAGGTGTCTGAGCTGCATTTGCAAAGCAACTGAGTAGCGAGCAAGCAGCGTGCGCAGCGGGCAGAGCTTGTGATTGAGATTAATGTGTAGCATGTGCGATGCTGCTGCCGGCCGGTCATGTCCTACCAACTTGACTTGCTTGACATGACAAAGTAAAAGCACTATGTCTTGCCAAAGAATGTACTGAAGCCTGCTTCGTGGGCTTGCGAGTGTGTCGAGTGCGTGCATGGGAAATTAAGGAGGAGAAGAATAATAAGAGCTGGAGTTGGATCAGGATGAATGAAAGTGATTTGGGCTACGGGAGAATACTTGGACAAGGAATAAATTAGAGCTCAATTTGAGAATTAGTGCAACAAAATTTAATTTCTTATTTTACCACATGCAATAATACATAAACATGATGCTCATGACATGGTTTTAGCAAAAATTATACAATGTAACACTAAGGGTGTTACAAATCTACCCCCCTAAAACAAAATCTCGACCCAAGATTTCATATGCCTGGTGTGAGAAAGAGATAGGAATTACATTTCGACACAGCAACTAACTATCAGAACCAAAAAGGAGGTGGGGGTAATGCTTCAATAGGTAACTCTCTTGTTACCATGTGGCCTCGTCCTCTGAGTGGTTTTGCCATTGCACTTTGTAGAACTTTGCCACACTATTCCTCGTCACTCTTTCTTTCTCATCTAGGATTTTTATAGGGTGCTCAACGTAAGTCAAATCTGGTTGGAGGGGAAGCCCTTCAACTTCTACAGCTTCATCCGATACCTGCAAACATCTCTTCAAATGCGACACATGAAACACCTTGTGTACCGCAGATAAAATCTTAGGAAGCTAGAGACAATAAGCAACGGGGCCACATTGCCTCAAAATTTTGTAAGGACCCATGTATCAGGGAGCTAGCTTGCCATGGATACCAAACCGATGTACTCCTCTCATAGGAGATACCTTGAGGTACACATAATCCCCAACTTTAAACTCTAAAGGCCTTCTTTGCTTGTCTACATAGGCTTTTTGTCGGCTCTGAGCTGCCTTCAAATGACGCTGGATAAGGACAACTTGCTCTCGAGCCTCCTTGATGAATTTTGGCCCAAAGTATCCACGGTCTCCCACTTCAACCCAATTAAATGGTGTCTGGTATTTCTTCCCATACAGAGCTTCAAATGGTGCCATGCGAATGCTCTCTTGGTAGCTATTATTGTAAGAAAATTCAGCTAACTTCAGCGATCCATCCCACTTCTCAGGAAAAGAAATGGCACAAGCTCTCAACATGTCTTCAAGCACTTGGTTCACCCTTTCGGTTTGGCCAGCAGTCTAGGGGCGATAGGTTGAACTATGGAGGAGACTAGTTCCAAGACACTCCTAGAGTTGCTCCCAGAAGCGAGAGACAAAAACTGATCCCCTATCAGAGATGATAGTGAGGGGAACTCCATGTAGAGTCACAATCCAGTCCAAGTACAACTCGGCATACTGTCTAGCAAAATATTTAGAATTCACTAGGAGGAAATGAGCTGACTTGGTGAGGCAATCCATAATGACCCAAATAGAGTCATAGCCCTTGTATGTGTGGGGTAAACCCACCACAAAGTCTATGAAAATATCTTCCCATTTCCATACAGGAATGGACAAGGGCTGCAAATATCTAGGAGTACGCATATGATCTGCCTTAACTCTACCACAAGTGTCGCACTCCGCGACTGCTAGGTGATGTCCTGCTTCATGTTGGACCACCAGTACATGTGGCATAGATCATGATACATCTTGTTGCTGCCAGGATGAATAGATGGCTTTGAATGATGGGCTTCATTCAAAATCTTCCTTTTCTATTCCTCATTGGATGGGACCACCAGTCTATCCTTGTATCTCACTACTCTATGCTCATCAACACTAAAGTGAGGGCCACGCCCCTCGGCCATCAACTTTCTGATGTGGAGAATTTCTTCAAGGTCTTGCTTTTGCTCTAGAATAATCTGCTCAAGCAACTCTAAGGTCAAGGCAATATGAGCCAGCACTTCTGCATGGTTGAGAGACAAGGTTGTTTCCTCAACCTGGCGTGACTTTCGGCTCAAAGCATCCGCCACTACATTGGCCTTTCTTGGGTGATAATGGACTTCCAAGTTGTAATCCTTTATCAATTCTAACCATCTCCTTTACCTCATATTCAGCTCAGACTGAGTGAAAATATACTTGAGGCTCTTATGATCTATAAAAATATGCACTTTGTTGCCCAACAGATAGTGCCTCCAAATCTTCAGAGCATGGACCACAGCAGCCAGCTCTAAGTCATGGGTGGGGTAATTCACCTCGTGCTTTTTCAGTTGGCGCGAAGCATAAGCTATCACACGCCCATCTTGCATAAGCACACACCCCAACCCCATCTTTGAGGCATCACAATATACATCAAAGGGTCGGTCAATATCCGGTTGGGCTAACACAGGGGCAGTGGTCAGAAATGTCTTTAGAGCTTGGAAGGCTTCTTCACAGGATGGGCTCTAATCAAACTTAGCTTCTTTTTGGAGCAGCTTGGTCATTGGCTAGGCTATCTTGGAGAAATCTAGAATGAAACGTCGATAGTACCCCACGAGACCAAGGAACTAACGAATCTGGTGCACAGATCTAGGAGACTTCCAATCCAACACATCTTGCACCTTGCTGGGATCTACTAAAATGCCGTCGGGTGTCAACACATGCCCCAAAAACTACACTTGATCTAACCAAAATTCACACTTGCTGAATTTAGCATAAAGCTTTTGTTCCCTTAGTCAAGACAGTACTATCCGAAGGTGTTGGGCATGTTCTTCATCATTCTTGGAATAAATTAGTATATCATCAATGAATACTACCACAAACTTGTCCAGCTCTAGTATAAAGATTGAATTCATCAGGTACATGAAGAAGGCAGGAGCATTGGTGAGACCAAAAGACATCACTAGGTACTCATACAACCCATACCTAGTAGAAAAAGTTGTCTTTGGTATATCATGTGGTCTAATCTTGATCTGATGATAGCCTGATCGGAGGTCAATCTTCAAGAACACCTTGGCACCAGCTAGTTGATCGAACAAAGTATCTATGCGTGGCAATGGATACTTGTTCTTAACTGTTACCACATTAAGAGGGCAGTAATCCACACACATCCATAGAGTACCATCCTTCTTCTTCACAAAAATGGCTGGGCAACCCCATGGTGAAGAACTAGGACGAATGAAACCTTTTTTCATTAACTCTTCTAGCTGCTTCTTCATCTCAACCAATTCCCTTAGAGCCATGCGGTACGGGCATTGGGAGATAGGAGCAGTATCAGGCTCTAGCTCAATGGAGAATTCCACCTTTCTATCGGGTGGCAACCTAGGAAGATCTTCTAGAAAGACATCTGGGAACTCACATACCATAGGGATGGGCTAAGATCAGGAGAGGCTTCAGCATGGGTAGCAACAGGAAAGACTGGATCTGAGGGTATAAGCAGAGACGTCCTATCCTCAGAAGAAGGAAGCCATAACTCGACACTTCTCCGTTTCAAATCCAAGACTATCCCATACATCCGCAACCAGTTCATTCCAAGAATAGCATCAATGCCTTGCCTAGGCATTACCATGAACTATAGGCAGTAAGTGTGGGTGGCTAATACCAAACTTACTATGTCTGTTCGGGTACTAATGAACATTTGTGAACCCACAATATGGATTCTATAGGCATATTGTATAGCCATAAGTGGTAAGTTATGCCAAACTACAAATCCCATGCTCATAAAGGAATGTGATGCACCAGAATCGAACAACACATAGGCTGGATGAGAATCAATGGTAAATATACCAGCCATCATTGGTTCCTACTGCAATATCTGCTCAGCATTCATGAAATTCACCTGTCCAGACTGACTGGGCACCTTCCTCTTGATCACGGTCCGTTTGACTAGCCTGGAGTTCATCGATGGTTGAGTAGACTGAGCTGGCTGGTTCTAGGGACACTCCCGGGCATAGTGGCCATGTTTGCCGCATTGAAGCAAGCACCAGGCTTGTTTCCAAATCCCTGGTGAGGTGGGACCTGCTGTCCCTAAGGCTACTAAGGCTGCACCTACTGAGTGGGTGCACGGTACTATGTGGAAGAAGTCTAAGAAGTCTGCTAGGGCTACCAAAATGAAGGCCCGCCTGATGATTGATAGGGCCCCCATCGGACAACCTGTACCTTCTGAGTATGAGGGTGGCTAGAAGACCCCATAGCCACCCGCTTCCTCTTCCACTCTGCCTAGGAATCCTGCTGCAAGCCCTCCATGACGATGGCAACATTCATCAGTGCCTCGAAGGTCTAATAGTTCACCGTGTACAGCTTCTCCTGAAGGATATAAGAGAGGCCACGAAAGAAGTGATCCTTCTTCTTCTCATTAGTGTCCACATGAATGCCAACATACTAGGACAAGTGATTGAACTTATTAACATAATCCATCACTGTCATACTCCCCTGATGTAGCTTTAGGAACTCAGTCAACTTCTGGTTGATGACACCAGCTGGAATATAGAACTCTCTGAATGCTATGGTGAACTCCTGCCAGGTTGCCAATTGATCTGGCTACTACATGGCATGGAAAGTATCCCACCATGCACTTGCAGACCCCAATAGTTGCTGCAAAGTGCACTTTCTTCTCGTCGGCCACATTGAGCAACAGAAACTTCTACTCCAGAATGCGAAGCTAGTGCTCCGCATCTAGGGGCTCATCTATTGGTGTGAAAGTGGGTAGGTGGGTTTGAGGAAATACTGGTAAGAGGAGGGTCCCTCAGGATGATGAACACCACCCCCGTTCCCACCATTGCCCCCATGGCCTCCTCGGGCGAAGCCCATGATAGCTTGTGCCATGATTTCCATGGCATGGGCTGACTCTCGATGAGCAGCCAATAGCTCCGCCATCATCTCTGAGTGAGTCATCAGAGGCAGTGGTGCTGGAGGAGGAGGAGCTAGAAGTGGAGCCCCATGGCTCTCCCTGTTGTGCTCATGGGCCTTTCCACTCTCACCTTGGCCCTTGCAAAGACCGTGAGCCACCCCGACACTGGTGCTCCTACATCTAGACCTTAGATTCATTTGTAAGAGATAGGAACCATCCATTTAGAACAACCTTCTCGATCAGAAGCAAGGGATTAGGGAGATGACAGCACATCTAATTAAAGCATTCTTTTAATTAAGCCTATCACTTTACTAATCCAATTATACATGTTGGGGGAAATTTTAGTTTAAGCAAAATGCTATTATCATGATGCATGTATTGTCCTATATGTTCACTCAAGCCAGAAGATAGCGGCATTCATAAAATTTTCGGCACATTGCACACTTACTTTTCGTATACTAAGCGATTCTTACGCAACGTAAGTCAGTGTACCTGTAGAAAACTGATTAGATAAAACCAGTGCTGCTATCCTAGATATACCATATTGCTAGGGCTTATACTTATTTAACTAACTTAATCGCATCCTAGTTTTCACAAAACTTTTGTTGGTCAAATTTTTAGGTTTTGAAAAAGTGTGATGAAACTCGTAACCATTATTGGCTCTGGTACCAACTGTGACAGAACCACCCAAAATAGCACACTTACGGAGGCGCTTGTCTTCCACCAGACACTAAGCACCCCGAAAGCAAGCTATAGGGGCGGTATCCGTCGAGCACACCACCAGGGAGAACTCGAAAGATCCACATTTTTCCGAAGGATCCAATAATGAGAACGAGTTACAATACAGGTCCATTTCATACATCAGAGTTTCTTAAAAATTACATTATTACATTACCAAATATCAGAGTGTGGAATGATAAATAGTGGAATTTAAAATAAACATCTATCGATAAGAACAAGGATCTGTCTGAGCCCACCAGAAGAATCCTCCACACAAAGGTACTTCTCATGCATCACCTGCAACAGGGGTAAATAAACCTTGAGTACACAATGTACTTACAAGACTTATCCAACTCCAAAGAATATGATAAGCTTCATGGTTTACTGGTTTTCTTTTAGCAAAAAGCAATACTAATAGTGAGTCCTTGTTATGTTATGATTATCAGCCGTATTAAGTTATTATCTATCCAGTCTATATAAGCACTTGTTCTATTTTCAAGCAAGAGTTGAGCAATCAGTTCTATTTCTTCTTCTTTCAACTTTCAATTCTTACTATGATGCTAGAGGTAAGACAAGTCGTACCGACTCGGCGGTGATTCATGAACCAATGTGCCCAGCTGGGTGCCTCGAAAACACATGCTCACTTGTACCCCAGGCACAAGCAAGACTAACCTATCACCCTCGTGTCCTGGGTGTCTAGGTCCCCGTCCAAACTTGGACTCCAAGCCCCCACTCCTGAGTCTCAGACTCAGTGTGGTGCAAGGACCTCCACCATCTCTGCCTCTAATCAGTCAGTCCGGAAAGAGTCAGATCCTCGACAAGAGAGCAACAAGTCTTCCCTGCTACCCAAGTATGCGCTCGGGACAATAGATCTATGACTTGCCTCACGTCCATTTCAACGGCCGGTCCTTAATTGACACAGACAGGGAAAAAGTGTAATCGAGCTATGCCTTGTTGGCTATAGGACACAACCCTTTACACCCACCAGAACCCAACCATATCCCTACCCGATCACCATTTTCCTTTTCACCATTTTATCATGAGTGATCATATTTTATCACCTACTTGCGAGTAATGGCAGGTTACTCACGCTACCGATATCCTGAGCATAGCAGCTACTCAACCTATACTAGTAGGACTCATGGGTGGATATATTTATGCATGTAGTTTCCATAAAATGCCTATAACTTAAATGCACATCATATATATATAGCGATAAAAAATAGGGGTTATGCACCGGGGCTTGCCTTGGGCAGGCGGGGTGTCAACAAAGTCAGCAACTAATGGCTTTGGGACTCCCTCCTGCATGAGAACCTCGTCCTTGTACTCCTTGATCACCTCCTTGTACTCCTGCTCGCCCGCAGTCACGAACTCTACCGACTCGTTATCTACATGCATGAAATGATGATGCAACGCTTAGTAATACGGCAACAACAACTCTTAAAATAAGAATACATCTACCAAGCTGCTAAGCTAACTCTAATGACTAATACGCAAAGTGACCTATTATTCCCACTAAACAGGTATGAAACATTTCATGTATTATCTTAGTAACTAAAGGCCTCCTTATTGTTAATATCAATTTACTATATATATGATAAAACAAGGTGCACTAGCTACCATATTTATCAACCTATTCTAAGGCTACAAAAATTACAGTGAGCACATAATAATACAATGAACCTACTGAAAAAAAAATTTAGGGCTAGCACTTCTACCAATGCATCACAAAAATTCATTCTCTATATAACCATAATAGTAATATGTATTTTGAAAT
Source organism: Miscanthus floridulus (assembly GCF_019320115.1). Taxonomy (NCBI): domain Eukaryota; kingdom Viridiplantae; phylum Streptophyta; class Magnoliopsida; order Poales; family Poaceae; genus Miscanthus; species Miscanthus floridulus. The sequence continues at coordinate 45,141,411 of NC_089585.1, forward strand.
AATAAAGTAACCCTAAAGGTATCACTGAACTATACAAACTAATTACACTAACAGATAGATCATGAATTTAGGAATCTAACAAAATTTATTTCATAATAAAGAAATAAATTCAAATGAGCTCTAGAGGTGAAGAAATGATATTATTAAAGGAGGCTAATCATTCTATTGGACTTGTTGACCAGCACATGACTGTGAGTCTTTGGTCCTTAACGTGATGAAGGGGGTGCTGGTTCATTTATGCATGTCAAGGAATTAACGAAGGACAAGGAGGGGATTTTTGTAGGCTGGCGACCTCGGTCGACTGCAGCTCGGGGAGGGAGGTCAACGGAGCGCAGCTTTCTCGAGCAAGACAAAGAAACTTGATTTGGGGAGGAAGAAGGTGAGCGACGAAGCAGGATGGCTCGGCGGCTCGGCGTGTCCTTTTATAGGCAGGAGAAATGAAGGTGTGACAGCAACACGTCGTAAGGTTAGTGGCTAACTAGCTTGCTTAAAGGTAATAAAACACTGCTTGTGCACGACGTGCTGCTCGGATAAATGGTGTTTTCTGTGGTGAACAGTGTTTTTGCGATGAACAGTGTTTTCTATGGTGGGCATTTTCCCTGCTATAGTGATTCTTCATTGCTGTAGTGCTGCTGCGTGGAAAGGTGTCTGAGCTGTGTTTGCGAAGCAACTGAGCAGTGAGCAAGCGGCGTGCGCAGTGGGCAGAGCTTGTGATTGAGATTAATGTGCAGCGTGTGTGATGCTGCTATCGGTCGATCATGTGCTGCCAACTTGACTTGCTTGACATGACAAAGTAAAAGCACTGCGTCTTGCCAAAGAATGTACTGAAGCATGCTTCGCGGGCTTGCGAGTGCTGAGTGCGTGCATGGGAAATTAAGGAGGAGAAGAATAATAAGAGCTACAGTTGGATCAGGATGAATGGAAGTGATTTGGGCTATGGGAGAATACTTGGACAGGGAATAAATTAGAGCTCAATTTAAGAATTAGTGCAACAAAATTTAATTTCTTATTTTACCACATGCAATAATACATAAACATGATGCTCATGACATGGTTTTAGCAAAAACTATACAATGTAACACTAAGGGTGTTACATGCCGTATGCCAGCATTGGGCCCGCCTGTTAGACTGAAGGGGAGTGAAGAGGGAGGCGATGCTGCTGCTCCCTCCCATTCTCACTCTATCACCCTCGCTCTACCTCTCTCACGCTCACTGAAGCGAAGCGGAGCACCACCGCATCGCCACCACACCTCCGTTGTGCTCGCATGCCATCCACATAGCACCGCCACCCAATCCACCTCACATATAGCTTCACCACCAGCTCCTCTACCTCCCTGACCCGCCATTTTCACCGTTTGGTCAAAGGTAAAGCGACATTTCACATCGCCATCGCCACCATGGCCATGGAGCACCACCAAGCTCCTAGCTCGCCTGTGGCCAGCTATCACCGTTGCTCCTCCGACCTTCCCTTTCCTCGATTACTCATCACCGTAGGGTCTAGATGCTGAGGCCATCACCCATTTAACTGCTACCACCGCCGCCGTGTGGAAATGAGGAAGCGCTCGCCCCGGCCGACCCTAGCTAGACCCCATCGTTCCCCTTCTAGCATGTGTTTCCACAATGCTAGGAACCCTAGCACCATCCTCAAAGATAGAGGCTCATCACCGACCACCATCTCGTCGGAACGGTGACCTCACTGTCGCCATGCCGCCATGCACATGGCCAGAGAACACCACCGCTTCACCATGCCCTAGACCTAACCCTAGAGCTCCGCTAGGACTCCCTAATGCTATAGCATCACTCACCTAGCCGTGTCATTGCCAGAGATGATGATCCCATGTCGAGCACCTCTGTCGTGCCACCATTGTCTCTACCGAGGTAGCTCTAGCAAACCGCTGAGCCAACCAAGGGCACCAATCGACACAGGATGTCGAGTAGGTCATGATGGTGAAAATGCTACCACCGGCGAGCTCGCCATCACCGAGCTCTAGCTGGTCAGCGCCGTCCTCTGCTCCTATCTCGCTGATGCGTGGGCCCGTTGACCCGCGGGGCCCAGCTGTCAGTTAGGGTTTTGAATTTTTCTTTCTTTATTTTTTCTAGATTTTGTTGCGAGCTTCAAAAATTCATAACTGGAGCTAGGAATGTCCAAATTGAGTGAACCTAAATTTTTTGGGTTCATCATGAAGTGTACTATTTGATAAAAATATGAAACCTACTGTTTGGAATATTTTTCTAGCAGAAATTAAATTGAGCTAGTTAAGTGCTTTTAAAATAGTTTCTATCTTGTAAAGTGCATATCTTGAGCTAGGGAAGTGCAAAAAATTGTGATTCCAATTTTGCTGGTCTTGTGTTGGCATTCTCTAGCTCGGAAAAATACTAAACCTATAGTAGGCATACTTGGAATATGGTCTTCCTATTTAATCTTAAATAATTGCTAGTTTCAAGTGAAAATGAATGGGGTAAAAATACATAACTTATAATCATGCAAATTTTTATAAAGTGTTCTTATGCTAGGATGACAGTAATAAAAATATGAAATATGTTGTTTGGCACTTTTCACTAGGTTAAACTATTTTTGCTAAAATAAGCCTATGCAACTTGTCATTTTTGTGGAGGTTGCTATACTTATCCAAATGGCATGAAATTTGTATAGTAGACTTTTGGGGTCAGATGTAGGCTACTATAATATTCTTAGAAGTTATTGAGCACTAGAAATATTTATCCTTTAAATCACCTTATTATATAAGGAAATTAATAAATGCACATAAGTAAATTATTTGGGCCTAACCAAGATGTTTTCTATGGTGTTTGTGATGCATATGATCTGTTGATATTAGTAGTTGTGCTTAGAATTGATTTGTTATAGGCAACTACTTAATCATTGCTTTATAATTCAACTAGATGCCTGTAGGAGTAGTTTCTGTTGTGTTAACAAATTCATGATGATAGTGACTTTTTTTGTTAAATTTGTTAATAACAAAGTTGTAGGAAACTTACTCATATTTCTTGTCCTAAAATTTCATAGATATAGGATAAATGGTTTAAGATTTATAGCTGTTAGAAGTTTGCTATCATATTTGCTTGTCCTCTAGATAGATCTAGAAGATTGAATTGTTTGACATGGCTATCTACTGAATCACCTTAAGACGATTAAAATAAAATTGTAGGTAATTTCATAAGCTTTCTAGAAAGTCTACAACCATATTGTTTGGGTGTGTATAACTCTAGTTATGGTCAAAACAAGTGGCTATTGTCTTGTAGCCCTGAAAATGTTTAAATAGGTGTTTGTTTAATTACTAGAGAGGAGATATGCACATACTCAGTAAAAGAAAACTTATTGTGTTATCACTTTAATACATTACTGTTAAGGACACTTATGAGTATGCATTTTATCATATCATATCATCCATGTCATTATCTATGCATCCATGATATCTTATTTTATGCTCATGCATATAGGATCGCCCGAAGGAGTAACCCTACTGGCATTCGAAGAAGAGGCAGAGGAGAATCAGGAGACACCACAACCCATAGCTTTTGAAGGCGAGGAGCCAGATACTAAGGGACTTCTAGAGTGCCCTGACCACCGACCCACTTCTTTTCTGAAAGGCAAGCCACAGAGCATTCTAAGCCTCCTATGTTTTTACAAATATCACTGGAGTCCTTTATGTTTGATGCATTAGATTATAAGAGTTGATTAAAAACACTTGATGCATAGAATGATCTTGTCTAGATATATATACCTTTAACCCTACTGAAAGGATCAAGATGCCCATGAGGGGGGTGAATTGGGCTAATTCTAAATTTTTGCAATAATTAAGCCCTACACTTAGCCCATTTCACCCCCTATGTCTAGAATGTGTTACTATTGTTCTCCTGTACAAAAGTTTTGCACCCTAGATTCCAATCCTACTCTAGCATGGAAATTCTAGGAATGTAAAGACATGAAATGAATTGCTCAAATATAAATGCTCAAAATAAAGAGAGGGAAAGGAACTTGATGATGTTTTTCTGAGGTATCAAAGAGTCGCCACTCCCCACTAGTCCTCGTTGGAGCACCTACGCAAGGGTGTAGCTCCCACTTGATCTACGCAAGGATCAAATGCTCTCTATGAGCTGATTCTTTGACACTCCATCATGGTGAATCACCCACAACCGCTCACAAAGTAACTTGAGTCATCCACACGCTCTGTTGGATGATTACCAAGCTCCCAATCACCATCGAGCCATCTAGGTGGTGGTGATCACCAAGAGTAACAAGCACAAACTCTCACTTGACAAAGACAAGCCTAATGAGTAAGGTGGATGCACACTTGCTACTCCCTATGCACTAATGAGGTCCTTAATCTTGGATTATCAAATCTCAATCACCCCACTAGGCTTTTGCTCTCTCTTGCACTCCAAAGGTGTTTCTTAGCAGAACATATGGGCAAGAGACCTCAAATGGATGAGTGGGATATGTATTTATACCCCACCATTCAAAACATAACGGTTGAGGTCCAACTCAGCAAGTATCAGGATGTGTCGATGAAATATGGTCGACAGTCTACCTAGGGGTATGCCCAAGGTAGTAGATTATCGGCAGACAGATGCGCAAGCCACAAACAAGACAGTGACGCAAGACAGACATGAGGTTTTATCCAGGTTCAGCCGCTAAGAAGGCGTAATACCTACGTCCCGCGTCTGATTGTATTGCTGTATGTCAATGAGCGATGTTTTTTAGAGGGGTCCCCTGCTCGCCTTATATAGTCCAGAGAGTAGGGTTACAAATCTGGAAACTAATCCTAGCCAGTTACAATTGCCATAGGTGGCCGGATAAGGATTCCTATTCTAACCGACTAGGATCTTGCTTAATTACCAAATCTGTCTTGACTCCTTGCACGGGACTCCGAACAGGTTGGCCGAGCCACACGTCGTCCCTTGGTGGACCGGACCCTCTGATCTAGGCTAGCCCAAGCCTAGCTATAAGGGTATAGGGGTCAATACCCCACAGCTAGTCCCCGAGCACCATGTATTATGCTGTGACACGCCATTTTAACCTTCTCCGAACATTGAGGCTTGAGTTCTTGACGTCTATGACCACCGTATTCAATCAGAGAAGTAGGTTGTCTGAAGAATGTGTGGTGCTCTTAAGAAAAAAGAAAAAGACTTCCATCCTGGGAAGTGTGCCCACTTGTATTTCTAAAAAGAAATGTAAATGCGTCTCGAAGCGTAGCGTCCTTGATCATCATAGGCGTAGTAGTCGAAAAACAAACACATTCACCGCAAGGTGACGTGTGCCCACTTAGTCCTCGAGCCTGGTAGTAGATGATGTAGGCACGTGGTGCTAGGGTCCAAAAAGAATTCCTAGTTAAGTTGAGAACCCAATCTTCGTACAAGCGATACGAGATGCACCGGCAGGTGCATCGTACCGATGTAGTCCCCGAGCTTGCTGGAAGGCAAAGTATGAGCCTTGTAGCAAGGTCTAAATAAATGTCTCTCAACTGTATGTGAGTACAAATCACATATAGCCAAGGAGAACAGTCTTCGAGCAGTGGTCGGGACAGTTCCCGAGCATGATAGTAATCCTAACAAATCAATCAAAGCATAGGGGTCGATTAAATAAACACATTCACCGTAAGGTGAAGTGTGCCCACTTAGTCCCCGAGCCTGGTAGTAGGTGACATAGGCATGTGGTGCCAGGGTCCAAAAAGAATTTCCACTGGAGTTAAAAATCCAATCGTCTTACAGGCGATACGAGATGCACCGGCAGGTGCATCGTACCGATGTAGTCCCCGAGCTTGCTGGAAGGCGAAGTATGAGCCTTGTAGCAAGGTCTAAATAAATGTCTCTCAACTGTATGTGAGTACAAATCACATGTAGCCAAGGAGAACAGTCTCCAAGCAATGGTCAGGACAGTTCTCGAGCACAGCAGTGGTCGGAGCAGTCCCCGAGCACAGAAGTGGTCTGAGCAGTCCCCGAGCATGGAAATGGTCTGGGCAGTCCTCGAGCATGGTAGTGGTCGGAGCAGTCACTAAGCATGGAAGTGGTCTGGGCAGTCCCCGTGCACGGTAGTGATCGAAGCAGTCCCCAAGCACAAGACATGCAGCGAAAAAAAAGAACGCCTCTTGTGTTATTATTTGGTGTATTTATTTATCTTCTTACTTTGTCAAGTCCAATCTGACACACCTGGTCAAAAAAGTAGATGGGTATAGCATGTCACACTGTCTTCTTGTCCTTTCTAGCAAACAGTCACTTGGCACCTATAAGGAGGTGCATCAGTGTGGGCCCTCTCACACTAGCAACGAAGAGGCGCGTACACTGGTAACGAAGGGGCGCGTTTATTGGCATAGATCTTGAGGTTGTGAAAACAACCGTCTGCGGCACGTGCGCACGTCTCCCAAGAATCTTAGGCGGATGAAATAGCAGAACTCTTGATTATTTATAATATAGAACTAGTAAGTTATTTTTTACCGATCCCCATTACCATTCGCCGCCGTAGCCTTCTTTGTCCTCTTGCCAAACCCTATACCTCCAAGATCATCATCAATCACCCCTCCACCATATCCACCCCTTTAGCAAGGATAGATTAATGGCAAAGAAAGACGCCCAGAAGAAAGCCGGAGTCATGGCGAAGGAGTGGTGGAAGTCAAGGAGCAATGAGTAGACCATCGAAGACCTCATCACCATGGGAGTGCTCCACAACAAGGCACTTGCAGGATGGGACGCGCCGAAAGGAGAAAGCTACCCCGATCCACAACCAGGTGACATTGTGGTTTTTGAGGATTTCTTCAAGCGGAGTTTTGGGGTTCCAGTGCACCCTTTCCTTCAGGGGCTCTGTTTGTATTACGAGATTGGGATTTGCAATCTGCATCCCAACTCGATTCTTCTTGTCTCCACCTTCATCCATCTTTGCGAAGCATATGGTGGTTCCAGCCCCATTTCGACCACTTTTGCCATCTTTTCTGTCTATGGAAGAAAGGAAGCGGTGGCTCAAAGATAGCCGGAGGCGTATACCTCAATCTGCGTGATGGGATGAAGGCCCAGTACTTGCACTGCCCCTAGAACACATCTTTGGATGACTGGTACAAGAAGTGGTTCTACATCCATGAGGAGCCGAACACGATCACATTGTGCGATGTGGGGTTCATTCCGAAGAAGAAGAATAGCTGGTCGGAGAAGCCCGAGCACTTGGAGCAGATTTCAGAACTTCTTGAGATGATCCCATGGAAGAAACTAGATGGTCTGAGTGTGGTCGGGAACTTTGTCAACCGAAGGATCTAGCCTTGCCAGAGGAGGGTACATCCCGGCTATGAGTACCAAGGCAGCGTAGACCCAACTAGGACTAGGCAAGAGGCGCTTGACAAGATAGAAGTCAAAGCCAGGATTGGAGAGCTATTCAACTTAGCTAATCCAAATTATGTCAGGTTGAGCGACATCGAGCACGCCTTCCTGCTATTCAGTCGAATTGTCTAACTTAGCTTGTTTACATGCAGGACGTGATGAAGACCGCAAAGTACCAAAAAAAGTCCATCTCCAAGAGGAGAATAGCCATGTGGCTATATAGTGTGGTCGCCTGAAGGAGGACAACGAGAAACTGGCGCGCGACTAGTCTCAACTTTGGGACCACACAACTAAGATGAAGGAGGAACTAAAAAGTAAGTGTTCCAGACCACCTTGCTCATTTTGTTGCCCACCTTATCTTGTCGTGCCGTTATGTTTTAATGTCTTGTACGGTTTGCAGTTTGAAAAGTCAATGCCAAGAAACATCTAGAAGCCATGATGAAAGATCATGACGGCTGGAAGGCGCGATGCCTAGAGACCACCGAGGATCGGGACACATGAAAAACTGGTGCCAGGAGGTGGCAACTGGCATCATGCTCATCCTCGACCTTATCGACCCAGCGCTTACAGAGGAAGTGCCAAGGACGCCATAGCTCAGACTGGTCGAGAGATGCCGAAAGGCATGGGGATGGTTCCAAGAGTTTGTGAAGGAGGCGGGTGAGTACACAGGTGCACATGTGCTAAGCATGGTGCATGCCCACTACCCCCTGATCGATCTCAAGCGCTTGGAGGCTGGGTACCCAAAAGAGGTAGACCCAGACAAGGCTAAGGAGCTTCGGATGACCCAGCTGGACTTGTCTTCAAAAATAATTGGCAACATTAACCTGTGTGAAGGTGGGACAACACCTGTACAGGGTACACCATCGACAAGTTAGCTAGAAATGCCATCAGTTGCGAGCCAACCGATGAAACCTGCGGTCTCGGCCAGCCAGTCATCGGCGGGGCCATCCTCTTCAGCTCGACCAGTACAAGAGTCCCTGAGACTCGAGCAGGATATCAGAAGCAGCGAGCAGCGGGTGCCGCATGCCCCGACTAGCTAATAGAATAGGCTAGAGCTATAGAAGAAGGACGTAGTTGTGTTATTGTAAACTTGGGCCTCTTCAGGCAAGCTTGTAATAATATAACTATATATCATCATAAGCTTGTTTTCTTTGTATAAAACGTATTTAAGCTTGAAACTCATGTTGGTGTAACTAAGTGAGAACATGTTAATGTTCTATTTAGTTGTACCATTGTACTCGACATGTCATCCCAAAAAGTTTGTGTGGCCCTAGTTTGTCATGTGGTCGGAGTGTGAGGTGTGTGACCTGCGCACACATAGACGCGGACAAGTCAAACCAGGGGGGACCTGCCGATCACCTGTAGCGTAGAGAGTGGATCCCATGCACGTGTTGGGAGGAACCGGAGACAGGGCCTACTCTGAAAACCATAGAAGGAATGGTGGTCGGTTTTTACCTGCTTAGTTAGAATAACCATAAAATTTGAAGTGACACATTAGAGTGGTCGGAGAAATCATAATAGCTTTATTAAAGTAAATCGAAAGTACAAGAGGAGTACATATCTCAGTAGTTAAGCATAGAAACGTCTAAGCTTGTTGATATGCCATGAATTTGGTACGTCCATACCGTCCAGGTGAGCTAACCTATAAGACGTTGGTCGTGTGACTTCCTTGATCATGAAGGGCCCCTCCCATGGGGTTGCGAGTTTATGGATACCAGCCTAATTCATCTTCCACTTTAGGACCAGGTCCCCGACCACGAAGAACCGCTCTTTAACGTTCTTGTTGTAGTACCTACGCAAAACAGCAAGGTATTTGGCTGTATGTACACAAGAATCGAGCCGCTTCTCTTCTGCACTATTCACTTCTAGCTCCCATACTTCATTGACCTTGCCTTCATCGAAGTTCTCGACCCGTGCTGGTCTGAAAGCTATATCTGCTAGGAGGACCGGCTCAGCACCGTAAACCATAAAGTATGGTGAGATGCCAGTGTTACGACTGGGCTGAGTTTTGAGGCCCCAGACCACGGCTGGTAACTCTTTGAGCCATCTTCCAGGAGCTTTGTCATTTTCTCTGTACATCCTCTTCTTCAATGCGTCCAAAATCATGATGTTTGCCCGCTCGACTTGTCCATTAGCTCTAGGGTGTGCCACCGAGACGTATTTTACTACTATGCTCCTTTCATCGTAGAAGTCCCAAAAAGCGTTCCCGGTGAACTGAGTACCTAGATCAGTGATGATGCTGTTGGGTATGCTGAAATGGTGGATGACCTGGTTGAGGAACGTGATAGCCTTTTTTGAGGATGCCTGTACCAGAGGCATGTATTCTATCCACTTAGAAAATTTGTCGATCAGCACAAAGACTCATGTAATTTTCCTAGGAGCCGATTTAAAGGGCCCGATCATATCCAGTCCCCAGCATGCGAAGGGCCAAGAGGCTAGTATTGTCTGGATCTCATGTGGTGGTACGTGGATTCTCTTGGTGAAGAACTGACAACCCTCACAGTGGCGGACTAGCTTCTCTGCATCGGCTACTACTGATGGCCAATAGAACCCTGCTCGGAAAGCCTTACCGGCCAGCGTTCTTGAGGCCGCGTGGTTGCCGCAGGAGCCAGAGTGGATTTGGTCTAGGAGATGTTCGCCATCCTCCTGGGTTATACACTTCATCAAGATTTCCTCCTTTGTGTTCTTGCGCCATAACTTGCCATCGACGAGCAGATACTGCTTACTACGATGCATTAGGCGCTCGTTTTCTGTCCGATCAGTGTAACCGCTGCCATCTGTTAGGTACTTGATGAAAGGTATTCTCTAGTCGGGCTCATGAGTGGTCGGAGGCGGCTCGGTGGTGCTCGATGCCGGAACCATAGCCACCAATTGCTGGTCTAGAGGCTTGTTGACCGTGGAATCTTCCTCTTCGATGGAAGGCGTGAGCAGGTCTTGGACGAATACGCCATGTGGGACTTTGGCTCAGGATGATCCTAACTTTGACAGCGCATGCGCTGCTTGATTTTTGTCCCGGACCACGTGTATGTACTCGATGCCATAGAACCTACCTTCTAGCTTTCTGATCGATTTGCAGTATGCATCCATCTTTTTGCTGGTCGTGTCCTAGTCCTTGTTGAGTTGGTTGATGACTAGAGCTGAGTCTCCGTAGACATAGAGACATTTAACACTGAGCTCAACCGCAATGCGCAAACCATGTAGGCATGCTTCGTACTCAGCGGCATTATTAGATGCTAGGAAATAAATCCTGAGGACGTACCGGAGCTACTCCTTGGATGGTGATACAAAAAGGACTCCTGCTCCCACGCCGTCGATGTTGAGAGAGCCATCAAAGTACATCGTCCAATACTCGTCGGACCCCGGAGAGGCAGGCGTGCTTAAGTCTGTCCACTCGACGATGAAATCGATGAGTGCCTATGACTTGATTGTAGTACAGCTTGCAAATTTCAAGGAGAAGGGGCATAGCTCCATTGCCCATTTGATGATGCGCCCGTTCGCATCCTTGTTGCTAATGATGTCTCGCAGCGGGTACTCAGTCATGACCACCACACGATATCCGTCGAAGTAATGTTTCAACTTTCAGGATGTTATCAGTATGGCGTAGATCAACTTCTGAATCTGTGGGTACCTAGTCTTGGACTCATTGAGCACCTCACTGATGAAATAGATTGGTCGCTGTACCTTGTAGACGTGGCCGGGCTCGTCGCGCTCGACCACCATGGCCGTGGAGACCACTCGATTAGTAGCCGCAATGTAAAGCAGGAGTGTTTCGTCTTCTCTGGGAGTAGTGAGGACCGGAGGTGACGTTAGGTATTGTTTCAGCTGTGTGAAAGCAGCGTCTGCTTCCTCCAACCACTCAAACTTTTCGGATGCTTTGAGCAGTTTAAAGAATGGTAATCCTTTTTCACCTAATCTTGATATGAAACGGCTGAGGGTGGCCATGCATCCGGTAAGCTTCTGAATATCCTTCACCTTTTCGGGTGGCTTCATGTCCAAGACAGCTTTGACTTTCTCTAGGTTAGGGCGTATGCCATCATGACTGATGACGTTGCCAAGTAGTATGCTAGAAGGAACACCAGAGATGCACTTTTTTGGGTTTAATTTCCACTGGAATGTGTTAAGGGCTACAAAGGTGCATTCTAGATTGTCAACAAGGGTATGTGCTTCCTTGGTTTTGACAACTATATCATCAACATAAGCCTCAATGAGGTTGTCTTTTATCTTGTCTTTGAGGCAGGCCTATATAGCACGTTGGTAGGTAGCCCCGGCGTTCTTGAGCCTGAATGACATTGTCGTGTAGCAGTAGGCGCTGAAAGGCATGATAAAAGATGTCTTGATCTGGTTGTCCTTTTTGAGAGCGATCTGGTGATAACCAGAGTAGCAATCGAGAAAGGAAAGCAGCTCGCAACCGGCGGTTGAATCTATGACCTTGTCTATGCGAGGTAAGCCGAAGGGGTCCTTAGGGCAGTGTTTGTTGAGATCAGTGTAATCAACGCACATTCTCCATTCATTATTCTTTTGGCATACAAGAACTGGGTTGGCTAACCACTCTGGATGATACACTTCTTTGATAAATCCGGCTGCCAAAAGCCATGTAACTTCTACCCTAATCGCCTCCTTTTTATCGCGAGCGAACCGTCGTAGCTTCTACTTGATAGGTTTGGCCTTGCCGTTGATATTCAAGGAGTGCTCAATCAAGTTCCGAGGTATACCGGGCATGTCAGCAGGTTTCCATGCGAACACATCCACGTTGCTCCTCAAGAACCTAACGACCGCGTCTTCCTATTTGGGATCCAGGTTGGCCTCGATAAGGGCCGTTCTGCTAGAATCACCGTCGACCAGCTGGATCACCTTGTGCTCCCTAGACTTGATGTTCTTGCATGGAGCCTCGATCTCTGGGATCTCCAGGTGGTCGACCGAGGTCTTCTTGGCATCGAGCATGGTCTCAGCCATGCGAATAGAGAGGTCGTGAGCCTCTGCTATTTTTGAAACTATCGTCCTCGTAGGTATAAGCTACGTACATGTTGCCTCGGAGGGTTAGAACTCCTTTCTCAGTAGGCATCTTGAGCACCAGATACCTGTAATGAGGTATGGCCATGAACTTGGTGATCGATGGTCGACCAAGAATAGCATGGTAGGTGCCGTCGAAGTCAGCAACCACGAAGTTGACGTAGTCAGTATGGAAGTGGTCCGGGGTCCCAAATTGCATATGTAGCGTGATCTGCCTGATGGGTGTAGAGCTCTGTCTGGGGAGAACACCCTAGAACTGTGCCTCGTACGGCTTGAGGTTCGCCTGGGCTATCTTCAGGGTGGGCAGACTATTCTTGAACAGTATATCGATGAAGCTGCCGCCGTTGATCAGTACTCTGTCGAACTGAACCTTGTTGATACAAGGATCGAGGACCAGGGGAAAACTGTAACACCCTAAAAATTACCTCTTTTGAAATAGAGTTAAAATGATTTAAGTTGGAATTTTTATGCACATGAAATATAGGGAAATAAAAATTTTCATTAAATTAAAATACATCATAAGGTAGTAACATGTGTGAGCATACATGCTGTTGCATTTTATTTATTGTGATGAATGGTGTGATCCAAACTCCAAAGTAATTTGGAATGATTTTGAAATGAAATTAAAAATGGCTTTGAAATAAAAGAAAAGAAAGCAAAGAAAATTAGAAAAATAAAAGTATTTTTAAAGTTGTAAAGTTTATCTTGGAAAGCTTAATAGAATTGTCCATTTTTATTGAATGGGAAAGTATATTTGAAACCATACTCGAATTGGATTTGAATTTAGCTTAGAATTGGAAGATTAGAAAAAGAAAAGGAATTGGAAAATGTAAGAACTTAAAAAGTTATTTTTGGAAACTTACCAAAAATTGGTTCATCTATGTTGGAATTATAAAGTACATTGAAATCATATTTATGCTTGATTTGGTTCATATTTGAAATGGTTTTGAATTAAGAAAAGAAATAGAATTCAGAAATAGAAAAGGATTTTTATTTGAAAAATATTCTTTTCTACCCTTTTCAGCCCAGCACAGGAACCAGCCTGGCCCTTTCCCCTTTCTTCCCTTCCTGGGCGACCTGCTGGCGACCCAGTCCCACGCACCTCTTCCCCCAGCGCACTGGCCTGCTCAGCGGCCCACCCTGCTCTCTTCCCTTCCTCCTTCCCGCCTCTCAGCACGCGCGCGTGGCCCAGCCGGTAGCCCACTCCGCTCGGCCTGCCCACAGCGCACGCCCACACCACAATTGACTCGCGCAGCCATCCACTTTCTCCCTCTCTCACTGCGCCTCTGGCCTTACTCATCAGCGCGCACTTGCTCGTGCCTCGGCCCGCTTGGTCAGACGCCGTCAGTCGTCCCTGTGGATTTGGAGTCTTCGCTAGAAGATCGGAGTCAACTTTTCACTGTCTATACTCTGAGGGTACTTTTCTTTTACTAATATGTTATGTAATAAGTATTGTCTCTTGATATTACCCTTATTTGTGGCTATATGTGAGATTTGACTTCCTGGGCTCACATATAGTGTGTATCTGGTTTTGTCTTTAAAACCGGGTGCTACAAAGTGGTATCAGAGCAATGCTAACTGTAGGACGCAAGCCTAGATAGAACTGGATGTTTTAGCATGCTTTTATCTTGCTTAGTTCTTGTTTTCTCTCCAACCTTGTTATTTGCTAAAATTTATGCTCACTTCAGCCTCTGTCTGTTATGAAAACTTTGTCTCTATTCTCAATCCTCTATCTTTGTCTATATAGATGGATCGTAATGAGGAGACCATCGATACATTGTCCTTGACTGCATTCGACAAGGAGAAGTTTGCAGCTATGCAACGACAAGCACCAGAAGGAATGACTCAACCTAGGAGTTTTTAGCAGTGCTTGCCACAAGGTCAAACCAACATACCAAAGAGACCAGTGAAGAGACAAGTAGCAGAAGCTTGGAAGAATATGAAGTCCAACGAAGATGTTGGAAGGACGGCACATGAATGCCAGGATCAACCACAGCAGAGCAGGAACAGAGGGTCCAGAAGAAACAGGAGCAAGGAAGTAAAGCAAAGAGAAACTACATCCAAGGAAGATTGAATAATGTGGATATGACTACTGCTCATGGAGCAAAGGAGGTTGTGTATGGTTTCATTTTAGTAAACTCAGCTTCCGCCATAGTGTTGTTTGACCCCAGAGCTTCACATTCATTTATCTCTAATGCGTATGTAATGGAACATAAGATAACTATGCTTCCAATGAGGAGACCAGTGATAGTTAAGACCCTAGAAGGAGAAATGAAGGCAAACCACAAATGCCCAAGAGTTAGTCTTAACATCAAAGGAGTAAAATTTGAAGCAAACCTTATTGTATTAGAGTTAGTGGACATTGATGTCATTCCTGGAATAGGATGGCTATCTGCTTGTAAAGGAGTGATCAAGTATGCCCAGCGTTCAGTGCTTCTAACCACACCGTTAGGAGAAAGAATTGAGTATGAAGGTATTCAGCCTATACCTGAGGACAATGTGGATAAGAAGAGAAAGGAGATCTCACCAGAGTCAGAATTGGGAAGCAATCAACATTTGAGTTCTATTACATTGTCACATCCAACTCCAATCCCTAGTCAAATAAACTCAGACTCTAAAGAATTGGAAGATTCTCAAGCTAAGGTTACTTTAGTCTTTCCATATGAGGTATGCATAGATGGGTGGACAATCACCTACACAGAGTTTCAACCCCAAAAGATCAAGCGAGCTAAAAAGTGGTCTAGTCAAACAAAGATGAACTTACAGAGTCAGCAAGCTAACAATACTCTAAGCAACAATTCTGTGGAGTATGACATCACTAAAGATCTAGCTAAGAGGAAGTGTTATCATTGCCAGTAGGAAGGATATTATGTTAAATCTTGCCCACAGAAGAATCAACAAGTACATGATGGAAGTAGCCAGAGTCAGATCACAACTGGACTATCACCAGGAAGTGTCAGTGATACCCAACCCAAAAGAAGCATATGGTGAAATTGATGTAGTGGATGACATGTCACTCCCATGCGAGAGATGTCCCTGTAATCATGCCATTTTTAAGAATTAGGAGTTGTGCCCCTTATGTAATAAAAACGATAGTATCGCAAGTGAGTCGATGATTGAGTTGTGCATCTTTAAGTGCTTTATTGATTTGTCATTATGTTATGCTTGTTTTGCATCTTTGTAATGATTACAATGATTTTGTTGGGTGTTCCCGCAATTTCATTTAGTTCATAGGTTTAAGGTATAGGATTAATGAAATAAATAGTTGGGTTACGGTTTTCTTCTGTTTTCCTGTCTTGTCTTCAAAGCAGCCTGTCTTTATCGGTTCATATCTCTGATTTTGGACAATAAAAAACCCTGAGGAAAATTCTGAACAATAGTAGACTACAATCACAAGAGGATGCAAGCTATACTTTGCTGTCCCCTAGTTTGTCTCATCTTGAGGGGGGTAGCCAAGTGGAAGAATTGGTAAGATGAAGTATCATACGTTCGAGTTTGCACAACAAAAATAAGAGTGCGCAGTGGAAGCGTGGTGGTACCCAAAGATGCAGGAGGAACTCAGAGTTTCAATGAGTTTTGGTTAGAAGTCCAAGAAAAGTCTATCCAAGACTAGCAAGATGTTGATAAATTTACCGGAGAAGCTTTTAAGTTAGTTTGGATCAGGAGACTTCAGTCAAGTGTTTGAAGGAGTCCAAGAGGTCAAAGTAAAACCTGAGTATTAGCTTGTAGATTAGGACGAGAGCTTTGTATCTACAATAATGCATCTTGTGAAGGTGTAGGATGTGTCCTTATCAGCATGAGTTGAACTAACCTGTTATCTGGAGTTATCCATTGCGATGCATGGAAGTACCATCTTCTTGAAGGTAAAAGTAATATCTAGGAGGATCACAAGAATATATAGGATACCTTCACCAAGTTAGTCTTTGAGCTTGTGATAACCTCATTGGAATGAGATTGATTGTGACTTGGAAAAGTGCTATCACTTCAAGAATTGAAGTCATGGCCGATGCCCTTAGCAATGGAGAATTGTGCTAAGAAGGTTCGAGTGACACTAAGGATTAAGAGTTGTATTCCCAGTTCGAGCAACTTCACTAAGATTATCAATGTTTTGAAGATTGGTGGTAGATTCTCTTTTGGACCAAGAATATAAGGAAGCCTTGTTGAAAGGTGAACATATGAGAAAAGAGAATTATGGCCTAGTGATTAGGGTTACCTAAGAGTTGTTCAAGGTACCTATCAAAATTTTGGAATTAGTTAGGCAAATTACTTGGAGTAAGGGCAACATGTATGCAAAGTAAAGTGGATCTTTATCAAGACAATGGAACTGCACGAGAAAGTGAAGAAGAATCTAAGGACGGAGTATTCCCATCTCTTAGTCGACGTCTTTCGAATCTCGAGGATGAGATTTATCTTAAGGGGGTAGAATTGTAACACCCTAAAAATTACCTCTTTTGAAATAGAGTTAAAATGATTTAAGTTGGAATTTTTGTGCACATGAAATATAGGGAAATAAAAATTTTCATTAAATTAAAATACATCATAAGGTAGTAACATGTGTGAGCATACATGCTGTTGCATTTTATTTAATGTGATGAATGGTGTGATCCAAACTCCAAAGTAATTTGGAATGCTTTTGAAATGAAATTAAAAATGGCTTTGAAATAAAAGAAAAGAAAGCAAAGAAAATTAGAAAAATAAAAGTATTTTTAAAGTTGTAAAGTTTATCTTGGAAAGCTTAATATTATTGTCCATTTTTATTGAATGGGAAAGTATATTTGAAACCATACTCGAATTGGATTTGAATTTAGCTTAGAATTGGAAGATTAGAAAAAGAAAAGGAATTGGAAAATGTAAGAACTTAAAAAGTTATTTTTGGAAACTTACCAAAAATTGGTTCATCTATGTTGGAATTATAAAGTACATTGAAATCATATTTATGCTTGATTTGGTTCATATTTGAAATGGTTTTGCATTAAGAAAAGAAATAGAATTCAGAAATAGAAAATGATTTTTATTTGAAAAATATTCTTTTCTGCCCTTTTCAGCCCAGCACAGGAACCAGCCTGGCCCTTTCCCCTTTCTTCCCTTCCCGGCCGACCTGCTGGCAGCCCAGTCCCACGCACCTCTTCTCCCAGCGCACTGGGCCACTCGGTGGCCCACCCTGCTCTCTTCCCTTCCTCCTTCCCGCCTCTCAGCACGCGCGCGCGGCCCAGCCGGCAGCCCACTCCGCTCGGCCTGCCCACAGCACACGCCCACACCGCAACTGACTCGCGCAGCCGTCCGCTTTCTCCCTCTCTCACTGTGCCTCTGGCCCTACTCATCAGCGCGCACTCGCTCGTGCCCCGGCCCGCTTGGTCAGACGCCGTCAGTCGTCCCTGTGGATTTGGAGTCTTCGCTAGAAGATCAGAGTCAACTTTCCACTGTCTATACTCTGAGGGTACTTTTCTTTTACTAATACGTTATGTAATAAGTATTGTCTCTTGATATTACCCTTATTTGTGGCTATATGTGAGATTTGACTTCCTGGGCTCACATATAGTGTGTATCCGGTTTTGTCTTTAAAACCGGGTGCTACAAAAACATCCTGGCTCAGGTATTGTGGCCCATTGGTCCTTTCTGCTGAAGGAGATTTTGCGGTGAGACCACGGAGGGAGCCATGGATCGGTGAGGAGGTTGTCGATGTTGGCCACGTTCAAGCAAGTGTGGGCGAGTAGCTTGCGTTCTCGTTTGGTCTCGATGGACACCTTGCCTCCGATGATGGTGTGCACGTGATCGGTTGGCTTGACGTACTTGTGACAAGGATCTACGTCTTTATCGTTGTTGTCCTTGTTGCGCTGCTCCCCTGCGTTGTTAGGCTTGTCAGATGTATTCGGAGCCTGTTGACGTGTGTAGATAGACTTGAGAACGTGGCAATTCTCCATGGTATGGTTTGACTTAGGATGGAGCTGGCAAGGCCCTTTCAATGCTTTGGCGTAGTCGTCTTCATAGTTACGACGTCCGCCACCTTTTTTAACGGTGTTGACCTCGCCATCGTCTTCCCGAGCACGCTTGCCCCTATAATTGTCACGGTGGTTATGCCACTGATTACGTTGGTCGCGGTGGTTGCGGGAGTCATTGCACTGGTTGCGATGGTCAAAATTGTCGTTCCGACCATGGTTACCGCGGTAGTCGTCGCGGTGTGGGGGGTAGTCGGAGCGTGGAACCCTTGCTGCTTCTTTGATAATTATCTTTTTAGCGTTGTCAGTGTCCGCATATTTCTTAGCGGTGGCCAGGAGCGCTGTGACCGATTCAGGTCTCTTGCGGAGGAGCTTGTCCCTTAGGGCATCATGGAAGCAGAGGACAGTGATGAAAGCCTCGATTGCCTCATTGTCAGAGATTGATGGGACCTTGAAGCGCATCTCCGAGAAACGTCGGACGTACTCATGTAGTGGCTCATCTTTTCTATCCCAAATCCATTGCAGATCATATTTGTTGCCGGGTTGCTCGCAAGTAGCAATGAAGTTGTCGATGAAGGCTTGCTTGAGCTCTTGCCAAGAATCAAAGTAGTTCGCCTGCAAGTTGACCAGCCATTGGTGACCTGCATGGCCAACAGCGACTGGGAAGTAGTTAGACATGACATGCTCATTAGCCATGGCTAATCTGCATGCAGTTTCGTAGAGCATGACCCATAATTCAGGGTTCTCCTTGCCATCATACTTCTGAAGTTTCTCGAGCTTGAAGTTCTTGGGCCATATGACTTAGCAAAGGTGTGGAGTAAACTGCTTCAAAGCCGTGGGCAGTGTCATATTCCATACGATCGTTGGCTCTCTGGTTGATGCGAGCGCGTAGATCATGTCCACCGAGGTAATGGCAGAGATCGTTATTGCCATCACGGTGATCTCGATTATCATCTAGATTAGCCCTGCGACCATGGTTATCGCAGCGATTGTCGTGGTTGTCTTGGCGGTTATCGTCCTGGACGTCGTGGCGGTTGTCCTCCCGACGGCGGTTGTCATCCCGACCACCATCATGGCCACCATTTCTGCCTTGGCGGTTGTCTGATGGGTCGTTGTTGCGTGAGCCACGTTGGTTGGGTGGCTGTGAGCGACTTGAGTACTAGCGGCTGTGGCTTGACTCGACTAAGACAGATGGAGCCCAGGCTTGATTTACAATCTCTGCGGTCTAGGCCATAGCAGCTGTCAGATAGGCTTGTATTTCATCGCGAACTGCCTAGGTTTCTAGGGTTTTGGGTAGCCATTGCATTATCGCCATGGCGATGGCTATGTTGGCGCTTGGAGTCCTAAAGACCTGTTTGTCCCCCACCCTATCGAAAGTATTATTGAGGTCGCGTGGCTGGACCCTTATGCGTCGTGCCTCCTCTTCTGCTTCAGCTTCGATTTGCCGGTGATTAAACCGGTCAATATTGCATGCCTCGCGTGCAATCCTTTCTTGTTCTATTTCGCCAACTGCTGGCGGTTCGTCATTGCTGACAACATTGATCAAATCCCCTCACCTTGGCGGGAAAGACAGGAATTGTGGGAACCCTGGGGCATGGTCTGGGATATCCAGATCGTATTCGATGCCTTCATCATCGTGATGCTGGAGCTCAGTGCGGACGGAGGCATTAGATGCGATGCCAGATGAGGAGCTGGAGTCACCCTCTTGGACCGTGTGGACGGATCCTTCTTGATAATCCTCAATTTGGATCATGTTGACGAAGTTGCATGGCTTCGGTCGAGGTCGATGTACAAGACACAGATCTGAGCAGCGCTGTATATTATACGCGTAGTTGGAGGTAGCATTTCATAGGCCATAGGGCTAGGCCTAGTAGTTCTCTGTCGAGGCTTCACACTCAAAGAGCTAGAGTTCCACCACGGAGGCTGGCCGGCGATGAGCGGAGCGCCCTTTAGGAGTAGATATGACCACGAGATCTGTACCAAGTCATGTAGGATGATTGGCCCGAGCGGGTCAGGTAGATCTATTATGGGCAGTGTTTACCTACTCATTAGGTCGACTTTGAATTGCACTTACCAGAGCTAGGGTTTCGGTGAGTTTGGTGCCGACCCGATCGATGAAGTCGAGCAGGTCGGTGTTGTCGATCTGCTTCCCTTTGTAGTGGGGAAGCGGACGACGAGTGGTTGGCATGGCTGAAGATGATGCAGGCATGGTCAGAGCTAGATGTACCATGGTCGGAGCTAGATCCATTGTGGTCAGAGCCGTATCCACCATGGTCGGAGCTGTATCCACCATGGTCAGAGCCGTATCCACCGTGGTCAGAGCTGTAGCCGATGCAGGTGAAGTAGTGGTCAGCGCAGACTGAATCCTTGCCTCCTCTGTGGTCATGGCGATGAAGTCGTCAGAGCTGGTGGTCCAGGTGATCTGGCCGACGGTGAACGTGAGGCCGTTCGGCATAGCCATGGAGCCGGAGATGATGACCATCTTGTTTGCTTGGAGAGCAGTACGCACACCCCCTACCTGGTGCGCCACTGTCGATGAAATATGGTCGGCAGTCTACCTAGGGGTATGCCTAAGGTGGTAGATTGTCGGCAGACAGATGCGCAAGCCACAAACAAGACGGTGACGCAAGACAGACACAAGGTTTTATCCAGGTTCGGCCACCAAGAAGGCATAATACCTACGTCCTGTGTCTGATTGTATTGCTGTATGTCAATGAGAGATGTTTTTTAGAGGGGTCCCCTGC
Source organism: Miscanthus floridulus (assembly GCF_019320115.1). Classification (NCBI taxonomy): domain Eukaryota; kingdom Viridiplantae; phylum Streptophyta; class Magnoliopsida; order Poales; family Poaceae; genus Miscanthus; species Miscanthus floridulus. The sequence goes on from NC_089585.1 coordinate 45,162,424, forward strand.
TTGCCTTATATAGTCCGGAGAGCAAGGTTATAGATCTAGAAACTAATCCTAGACAGTTACAATTGCCATAGGTGGCCGGATAAGGATTCCTATTCTAACTGACCAGGATCTTGCTTAATTACCAAATTTGTCTTGACTCCTTGCGTGGGACTCTGAACAGGTTGGCCGGGCCACGTGTCGTCCCTTGGTGGACCGGACCCTCTGATCTGGGCCAGCCCAAGCCTAGCCGTAAGGGTATAGGGGTCAATACCCCCACAGCTAGTCCCCGAGCACCATGTATTATGCTGCAACACGCCATTTTAACCTTCTCCGAACATTGAGGCTTGAGTTCTTGACATCTTTGACCACCGTATTCAATCGGAGATGTAGGTTGTCCAAAGAATGTGTGGTGCTCTTAAGAAAAAAGAAAAAGACTTCTGTCCTGGGAAGTGTGCCCACTTGTATTTCTAAAAAGAAATGTAAATGTGTCTGGAAGCGTAGCGTCCTTGATCATCATAGGCATAGTAGTCAAAAAACAAACACATTCACCATAAGGTGAAGTGTGCCCACTTAGTCCCCAAGCCTAGTAGTAGGTGACGTAGGCCCGTGGTGCTAGGGTCCAAAAAGAATTCCTAGTTAAGTTGAGAACCCAATCGTCGTACAGGCGATACGAGATGCACCGGCAGGTGCATCGTACTGATGTAGTCCCCGAGCTTGCTGGAAGGTGAAGTATGAGCCTTGTAGCAAGGTCTAAATAAATGTCTCTCAACTATCTATGAGTACAAATCACATATAGCTGAGAAGAACAGTCTCCGAGCAGTGGTCGGGACAGTTCCCGAGCACGATAGTAATCCTAACAAATCAGTCAAAGCAGAGGGGTCGATTAAATAAACACATTCACCGCAAGGTGAAGTGTGCCTACTTAGTCCCCGAGCCTAGTAGTAGGTGATGTAGGCACATGGTGCCAGGGTCCAAAAAGAATTTCCACTGGAGTTAAAAATCCAATCGTCTTACAGGCGATACGAGATGCATCGACAGGTGCATCGTACCGATGTAGTCCCTGAGCTTGCTGGAAGGCGAAGTATGAGCCTTGTAGCAAGGTCTAAATAAATGTCTCTCAATTGTACGTGAGTACAAATCACATGTAGCCAAGGAGAATAGTCTCTGAGCAGTGGTTGGGACAGTTCCTGAGCACAGTAGTGGTCGGAACAGTCCCTGAGCATGGAAGTGGTCTGGGCAGTCCCCGAGCACGGAAGTGGTCTGGGCAGTCCCCAAGCACGGAAGTGGTCTGGGTAGTCCCCGAGCATGGCAGTGGTTGGAGCAGTCACTGAGCACGGAAGTGGTATGGGCAGTCCCCATGCACGACAGTGATCGGAGCAGTCCCCAAGCACAAGACATGTAGCGAAAAAAATAATGCCTCTTGTATTATTATTTGATGTATTTATTTATCTTCTTACTTTGTCAAGTCCAATCTGACACGCCTGGTCAAAAAAGCAGACGGGTATAGCACGTCACACTATCTTCTTGTCCTTTCTAGCAAACAGTCGCTTGGCACCTGTAAGGAGGTGCATCAGTGTGGGCCCTCTCACACTAGCAACGAAGAGGCGCGTACACTAGTAACGAAGGGGCGCGTTTATTGGCGTAGATCTTGAGGTTGTGAAAACAACCATCTACGGTGCATGCGCATGTCTCCCAAGAATCTCGAGCGGACGAAACAACGAAACTCTTGGTTATTTATAATATAGAACTAGTAAGTTATTTTTTACCGATCCCCATTACCATTCGCCGCCGCAGCCTTCTTCGTCCTCTTGCCAAACCCTATACGTCCAAGATCATCACCAATCACCCCTCCACCGTATCCACCTCTTTCGCCATCTTTTCTATCTGTGGAAGAAAGGAAGCGGCGGCTCAAACATAGCCGGAGGCGTATACCTCAATCTGCGTGACGGGATGAAGGCCCAGTACTTGCACTGCCCCTGGAACACATCTTTGGATGACTGGTACAAGAAGTGGTTCTACATCCGTGAGGAGCCGAACACGATCACATTGTGTGATGTGGGGTTCATTTCAGAGAAGAAGAATAGCTAGTCAGAGAAGCCCGAGCACTTGGAGCAGATTTTAGAACTTCTTGAGATGATCCCATGGAAGAAACTGGATGGTCTGAGCATGGTATGAAACTTTGTCAGCCGATCTTTGGATGACTGGTACAAGAAGTGGTTCTACATCCGCGAGGAGCCGAACACGATCACATTGTGCGATGTGGGGTTCATTTCGGAGAAGAAGAATACCTGGTCAGAGAAGCCCGAGCACTTGGAGCAGATTTTAGAACTTCTTGAGATGATCCCATGGAAGAAACTGGATGGTCCGAGTGTGGTATGAAACTTTGTCAGCCGAAGGATCCAGCCTTGCTAGAGGAGGGTACATCCCGGCTACGAGTACCAAGGTAGCGCAGACCCAACTAGGACCAGGCAAGAGGTGCTTGACAAGATAGAAGTCAAAGCCAGGATTGGATAGCTATTCAACTTAGCTGATCTAAATTATGTTAGGTTGAGCGACATCGAGCACGCCTTCAAGCTGGCCCGACCTCCCCCAAAGGTAAATTATGCTACCTTGTACCAGTAGAGTTATGTTGTAACAAAACTTACTATGTTTTCGCCTTTATGTTTCCTAGAGTAAAGGTCATGACAGAGCAGCAGTGTTCGTGTCTCCACCCCCTAGCGTTGAGTGGCCACAAGTTGTTGGTCCAACCACCTAGACTAGCACCAGGACTGAAGACGTCGACTGGGCAGTGCTCGGAGTTGGAGAGGAGGCAATAGCTAGAGCTGCTGGCAAGCGACCGGTGGCCAGCAAGCATCGTCAGGCCATCTTCCCACTGTCAGATGATGAAATAGAGGATGCAGACATCTTCCGACTCGTCCCTCGAAAGAGGAGGAGACAACTAGAGTCGATGGAGCAGAGTGGCTCCTTTGCACCAGCAGGGATCGCATCACCGACTAGTGCAACGTAGAGGACAAGTGGCCAAGGGGTCAAGCACCAAGCCCCAGCGCCGGTACTGGTCATGGAAAGAGACCCGGTGACACCTGCAGAGCATGTGGAGCAAGCATGGATGAAGAGACACGCCTTTGCCACATCATTCCATGCTTCCAAGCTGTAAGTATCTATAACCTTGATGTAAGCTTACAATTTATATTTGAATACTGTTGTCCTCTGAACTTATCTCTAATACATTAGGTCAGCATCCATCAAAAATCCTAACCAGCTAGCCGAGTGTGGCATGGCTTGACCAGCAATGGCAGAGAGAATAGCATAGCAGCTAGCCGTGGAGGAACCTATAGAAGAAAATCCATCGGAACCTCAGCAAACGAGCGGCCAGATGATAGTCCTCGAGCAGCTGGTCGAGCAGAGAGCCAAGCCAAGTTCAAGTGCTCTGAGCACTAACCCTATAGAGGGGGATACTTTGGCGCCAAGGAGATCAGACCAAGCCGAGGAGCAGCAGCCGGAGGTGGCACAGAGCACGCTTGCCGATGCTATGGCTCATGGGAAAGCCATAGTGATCGTAGAGACTACAAACTCAAGACCAGCGCCGCTTCCTGAACAAGAGGCTGAAGAGGACGAAGTAGAAGAGGTCCTGGGCCGCCCCCAAGACAAACGATAACATGTATATGTGTCGCACTGGTGGAACGACCAGTGGGTTATGCATGAGGAAATCCCAGAGGTCGAAGAGACCTTGAAAGTTGAACGAGCAGCAAAACGTCTGGTGACAGAAGTCTAGGTATGTTTGGCTTGACCACTTGATCCTGCTATTCAGTCGAATTGTCTGACTTAGCTTGTTTATATGCAGGACGTGATGAAGACCGCAAAGTACCAAAAAAAGTGCTTCGACTAGATTGAGGGGATCACAGCAAGCAATAGAGAACTAGCGGCCGAGGTGGAACGCTTGCGCCACCAACTTGAAGCCACCGACCAGGAGAGGACAGAGCAAGAGGCACAAAACCAAAACCTGGTCGTCCAGCTCAGTAACAAAGAGCAGGAAAAAACAAGTTGTCATTTTAGCACAGCAAGTGCATGACACGTGTTGTTGCATTGTTGGTAGTAATAGCTGTAGTGCAGGCTTAGAAGCCAAAGTAGTCTGTCTCCAAGAGGAGAATAGCCGTGTGGCCACAGAATGTGGTCGCCTGAAGGAGGACAACGAGAAACTGGCGTGCGACCAGTCTCAACTCTAGGACCGCACAACTAAGATGATGGAGGAACTGAAAAGTAAGTGTTCTAGACCACCTTGCTCATTCTGTTGCCTGCCTTGTCTTGTCGTGCCGTTACATTTTAATGTCTTGTATGGTTTGCAGTTTTAAAAGTCAATGCCAAGAAACATCTAGAAGCCATGATGAAAGATCATGATGGCTGGAAGGCACGATGCCTAGAGACCACAGAGGATCAGGACACATGGAAGAACCGGTGCCAGGAGGTGGCAACTAGCATCATGCCCGTCCTCAACCTTATCGACCCAGTGCTTATAGAGGAAGTGCCTAGGATGCCGCAGTTCAGACTGGTCGAGAGATGCCAAAAGGCATGGGGATGGTTCCAAGAGTTTGTGAAGGAGGCGGGTGAGTACACAAGTGCACATGTGCTAAGCATGGTGCGTGCCCACTACCCCCTGATCGATCTCAAGCGCCTAGAGGCTGGGTACCTGAAAGAGGTAGACCCAGACAAGGCTAAGGAGCTTCAGATGACCCAGCTAGACCTATCTTCAAAGATAAATGGTGACATTAACCTGTGTGGAGGTGGGACAGCACCTGTACAAGGTATGCCATCGACAAGTCAGCTAGAAACGCCATCAGTTGTGAGCCAACCGACGAAACCTACGGTCTCGACCTGCCAGGCATCAGTGGGGCCATCCTCTTTAGCTCGACCAGTACAAGAGTCCTCGAGACTCAAGTAGGATATCAGAAAGCAGCGAGTAGCAGGTGTCGCATGCCCTAACCAGCCAACAGAATAGGCTAGAGCTATAGAAGAAGGATGTAGTTGTGTTTTTGTAAACTTGGTCCTCTTCAGGCAAGCTTGTAATAACATAACTGTATATCATCATAAGCTTGTTTGCTTTGTATAAATCATATTTAAACTTGAAACTCATGTTGGTGTAACTAAGTGAGAACATGTTAACGTTCTGTTTAGTTATACCATTATACTCGACACATCATCCCAAAAAGTTTGTGCAGCCCTAGTTTGTCATGTGGTCAGAGTGTGAGGTGCATGACCTGTGCACACGTAGACGCAGACAAGTCAAACCAGGGGGGACCTGCCAATCACCCATAGCATAGAGAGCGGATCCCATGCACGTGTTGGGAGGAACTAGAGACAGGGCCTGCTCCGAAAACCATAGAAGGAATGGTGGTTGGCTTTTACCGGCTAAGCTAGAATAACCGTAAAATCCTAAGTGACACATTAGAGTGGCCGGAGAAATCATAATAGCTTTATTGAAGTAAATCAAAAGTACAAGAGGACTACATATCTCAGTAGTTAAGCATAGAAACATCTAAGCTTGTCGATATGCCATGAATTTGGTACGTCCATAGCGTCTAGGTGAGCTAACCTATAAGACGTTGGTCGTGTGACTTCCTTGATCATGAAGGGCCCCTCCCATGGGGTTGCGAGTTTATGGATACTAGCCTGATTCATCTTTCACTTCAGGACCAGGTCCCCGACCATGAAGAACCACTCTTTAACGTTCTTGTTGTAGTACCTGCACAAAACAGCAAGGTATTTGGCTGTACGTACACAAGAATCGAGCCGCTTCTCTTCTGCACTATTCACTTCTAGCTCCCGTACTTCATTGACCTTGCCTTCATCGAAGTTCTCGACCCGTGCTGGTCTAAAAGCTATATCTGCTGGGAGGACCGGCTCAGCGCCATAAACCATAAAGTATGGTGAGACGCCAGTGTTATGACTGGGCTGAGTTCTGAGGCCCTAGACCATGGTTGGTAACTCTTTGAGCCATCTTCCCGGAGCTTTGTCATTTTCTTTGTACATCCTCTTCTTCAATGCATCCAAAATCATGTTGTTTGCCTGCTCAACTTGTCCATTAGCTCTAGGGTGCGCCACCGAGATGTATTTTACTACTATGCTCCTTTCATCGTAGAAGTCACAAAAAGCGTTCCCGGTGAACTGAGTAACTAGATCAGTGATGATGCTATTGGGTATGCTGAAATGATGGATGACCTGGTCGAGGAATGTGATAGCCTTTTCTGAGGATGCCTGTACCAAAGGCATGTATTCTATCGACTTAGAAAATTTGTCGATAAGCACAAAGACGCATGTAATTTTCCCAGGAGCTAGTTTAAAGGGCCTGATCATATCCAGTCCCCAGCATGCGTAGGGCCAAGAGACTGGTATTGTCTAGATCTCATGTGCTGGTATGTGGATTCTCTTGGCGAAGAACTAACAACCCTCACAGTGGTGGACAAGCTTCTCTGCATCGGCTACTGCTGACGGCCAATAGAACCCTGCTCGGAAAGCCTTACCGACCAGCGTTCTTGAGGCCGTGTGGTTGCCACAGGAGCTAGAGTGGATTTGGTCTAGGAGATGTTCACCATCCTCCTAGGTTATACACTTCATCAAGGTTTCCTCCTTTGCGTTCTTGCGCCATAACTTGCCATCGATGAGCAGATACTGCTTACTACGACGCATTAGGTGTTCGTTTTCTGTCCGATCAGTGTAACCGCTGCCATCTATTAGGTACTTGATGAAAGGTATTCTCTAGTTAGGCTCATGAGTGGTTGGAGGCGGCTCGGTGGTGCTCGACGCTGGAACCATAGCCACCAATTGCTGGTCTGGAGGCTTGTCGACCATGGAATCTTCCTCTTTGATGGAAGGCGTGAGTAGGTCTTGGATGAATACGCCATGTGGGACTTTGGCTCGGGATGATCCTAACTTTGACAGCACATCCGCTGCTTGATTTTTGTCCTAGACCACGTGTATGTACTCGATGCCATAGAACCTGCCTTCCAGCTTTCTGATCGATTTACAGTATGCATCCATCTTTTCGCTGGTCATGTCCCAGTCCTTGTTGAGTTGGTTGCTGATCAGAGCTGAGTCTCCATAGACATAGAGATGTTTAACACCGAGCTCAACCGTAATGCGCAAACCATGTAGGCATGCTTCATACTCGGCGGCATTATTAGATGCTAGGAAATAAATCCTAAGGACGTACCGGAGCTGCTCCTTGGATGGTGACACAAAAAGAACTCCTGCTCCCGCGCTATCGATGTGGAGAGAGCCATCAAAGTACATCGTCCAATACTCATCGGACCCTAGAGAGGTAGGCATGCTTAAGTCTGTCCACTCGACGATGAAATCAACGAGTGCCTGTGACTTGATTGTAGTATGGCTTGCAAATTCCAAGGAGAAGGGGCATAGCTCCATTGCCCATTTGATGATGCACCCGTTCGCATCCTTGTTGCTAATGGTGTCTTGCAGCGGGTACTCAGTCGTGACAACAACACGATATCTGTCGAAGTAATGTTTCAACTTTCGGGATGTTATCAGTATGGCGTAGATCAACTTCTGAATCTATGGGTACCTGGTCATGGACTCATTGAGCACCTCACTGATGAAATAGATTGGTCGCTGTACCTTGTAGACGTGGCCGGGCTCATCGCACTCGACCACCATGGCCATGGAGACCACTCGATTAGTAGCCACAATGTAAAGCAGGAGTGTTTCGTCTTCTCTGGGAGCAATGAGGACTAGAGGTGACGTTAGGTATTGTTTCAGCTGTGTGAAAGTAGCGTCTGCTTCCTCCGACCACTCAAACTTTTTGGATGCTTTGAACAGCTTAAAGAACAGTAATGCTTTTTCGCCTAATCTTGATATGAAACGGCTGAGGGCGGCCATGCATCCAGTAAGCTTCTGAATATCCTTCACCTTTTTGGGTGGCTTCATGTCCAAAACAGCTTTGACTTTCTGTGGGTTAGGGTGTATGTCGTCATGACTGATGACGTTGCCAAGTAGTATGCCAGAAGGAACACCAGAGATGCACTTTTTTGGGTTTAATTTCCACTGGAATGTGTTAAGGGCTGCAAAGGTGCGTTCTAGGTTGTCAACAAGGGTATGTGCTTCCTTGGTTTTGACAACTATATCATCAACATAAGCCTCAATGAGGTTGTCTTTTATCTTGTCTTTGAGGCAGGCCTGTGTAGCACATTGGTAGGTAGCCCCGATGTTCTTGAGCCCGAATGACATTATCATGTAGCAGTAGGCGTCGAAAGGCGTGATAAAATATGTCTTGATCTGGTCATCCTTTCTGAGAGCGATCTGGTGATAACCAGAGTAGCAATCGAGAAAGGAAAGCAACTCGCAACCGGCGGTTGAATCTACGACCTCGTCTATGCGAGGTAAGCCAAAGGGGTCCTTAGGGCAGTGTTTGTTGAGATCAGTGTAATCAACGCACATTCTCCATTCAATATTCTTTTTGCATACAAGAACTAGGTTGGCTAACCACTCTAGATGATACACTTCTTTGATAAATCTGGCTACCAAAAGCCATGTAACTTCTACCCTAATCGCCTCCTTTTTGTCGCGAGCGAACCATCGTAGCTTCTTCTTGATAGGTTTGGCCTTGCCGTTGACATTCAAGGAGTGCTCGATCAAGTTCCAAGGTACACCGGGCATGTCAGCAGGTTTCCATGCGAACACATCCACGTTGCTCCTCAAGAACCTGACGAGCGCGTCTTCCTATTTGGGATCTAGGTTGGCCTCGATAAGGGCTGTTCTGCTGGAATCACCGTCGACCAGCTGGATCACCTTATGCTCCCTGGACTTGATGTTCTTGCATGCAGACTCAAGCTCTAGGATCTCTAGGTGGTCGGCTGAGGTCTTCTTGGCATCGAGCATGGTCTTGGCCATGCGAATAGAGAGGTCGTGAGCCTCTGCTATTTTGAAACTATCGTCCTCACAGGTATAAGCTACGTACATGTTGCCTTAGAGGGTTAGAACTCCTTTCTCGGTAGGCATCTTGAGCACCAGATGCATGTAATGATGTATGGCCATGAACTTGGTGAGCGATGGTCGACCAAGAATAGCATGGTAGGTGTCGTCGAAGTCAGCGACCACGAAGTTGACGTAGTCAGTGCGGAAGTGGTCCGGGGTCCCAAATTGCACAGGTAGCATGATCTGCCCGAGGGGTGTAGAGCTCTGTCTAGGGAGAACACCCCAGAACTGTGCCTTGTATGGCTTGAGGTCCGCCTAGGCTATCTTCAGGGCGGGTAGACTGTTCTTGAATAGTATATCGATGGAGCTGCCACCGTCGATCAGTACTCTATCGAACTGAACCTTATTGATATAAGGACCGAGGACTAGGGGAAAACGTCCTGGCTCAGGTATTGCGGCCCATTGGTCCTTTCTACTGAAGGAGATTTTGCGGTGAGACCAGCCGTGGATCGGTGAGGAGGTTGTCGGTGTTGGCCACGTTCAAGCAAGCATGGGCGAGCAGCTTGCGTTCTCGTTTGGTCTTGATGGACACCTTGTCTCCGATGATGGTGTGCACGCGATCGGTTGGCTTGACATACTTGTGACGAGAATCTGTGTCTTTGTCGTCGTTGTCCTCGTTGCGCTGCTCCCCTATGTCGTTAGGCTTATCGGATGTATCCAGAGCCTGTTGACGCGTGTAGATAGACTTGAGAATGCGGCAATTCTCTATGGTATGGTTTGACTTAGGATGGAGCTGGTAGGGCCCTTTCAATGCTTTGGCATAGTCGTCTTCGTAGTTACGATGTCCACCACCTTTTTTAACGATGTTGACCTCGCCGTCGTCTTCTCGAGCACGCTTGCCCCTGTAATTGTCATGGCGGTTACGCCACTGATTACGTTGGTCGTGGTGGTCGTGGGAGTCATTGCGCTAGTTGCAGTGGTCAAAATTGTCGTTCCAACCACGGTTACTACGGTAGTTGTCACGGTGTGGGGGGTGGTCGGAGCGTGGAACCCTTGCTGCTTCTTCGATAATTATCTTTTTAGCGTCATCCGCGTCCACATATTTCTTAGCGATGGCCAGGAGCGCTGTGATCGATTCAGGTCTCTTGCGGAGGAGCTTGTCCCTTAGGGCATTGTGGAAGCGGAGGCCAGCGATGAAAGCCTCGATTGCCTCATTGTCAGAGATTGATGGGTCCTTGATGTGCATCTCCGAGAAACATCGGACGTACTCACGCAGTGGCTCATCTTTTTGATCCTAAATCTGTTGCAGATCATATTTGTTACTGAGTTGCTTGCAAGTAGCAATGAAGTTATTGATGAAGGCTTGCTTGAGCTCTTGCCAAGAATCAAAGTAGTTCACCGGCAAGCTGACCAGCCATTGGTGACCTGCATGGCCAACAGCGACTAGGAAGTAGTTAGACATGACGTGCTCGTCAGCCATGGCTAATCTGCATGCAGTTTCGTAGAGCATGACCCATAATTCGGGGTTCTCCTTGCCGTCGTACTTCTAAAGTTTCTCGAGCTTAAAGTTCTTGGGCCATATGACTTGGCGAAGGTGTAGAGTAAACTGCTTCAAACCCGGTGGGCCATGGGCAGTGTCATATTCCATACAGCGATAGCTTTCATGGGATGCATGATCGTTGGCTCTTTGGTCAATGCGAGCACGCAGATCACGTCCACCGAGGTAATGGTCGAGATCGTTATTGCCATCGCAGCGATCTCGATTGCCATCTAGATTAGCCCTGTGACCATGGTTATCATGGCGATTGTCACGGTTGTCTCGACGGTTATCATCTCGGACATCGTGGCAGTTGTCCTCCTGACGGCGGTTGTCATCCCGACCACCATCATGGCCACCGTTTCCACCTTGGCGGTTGTCTAATGGGTCGTTGTTGTGTGAGCCACGTTGGTTGGGTGGCTGTGAGCGACTTGAGTACTGGCGGCTGTGGCTTGACTCAACTGAGACGGATGGAGCCCAGGCTTGATTTACAATCTCTGTGGTCTGGGCCATAGCAGCCGTCAGATAGGCTTGTATTTCATCGCGAACTGCCTAGGTTTCTAGGGTGTTGGGTAGCCGTTGCATTGTCGCCATGGCGATGGCTATGTTGGCGCTTGGAGTCCTAAAGACCTATTTGTCCCCCACCCTATCAAAATGTAGCACCCGGTTTTAAAGACAAAACCAGATACACACTATATGTGAGCCCAGGAAGCCAAATCTCACATATAGCCACAAATCAGGATAATATCAAGAGACCATACTTATTACATAACATATTAGTAAAAGAAAAGTACCCTCAGAGTAAAGACAGCAGAAAGTTGACTCCGATCTTCTAGCGAAGACTCCAAATTCACAGGGATGACTGACTGGTTGACCACAAGCCTAACTCCTCCAAACCAGCAATCTGGTACCCATCCAGGATTTTTTTCCAATGTATAGAAAAATAAAGCAAGTGTAAGTACATGTCGTACTTAACAATTATATCATGGGGTTCATGAGGCTCAAAAGGTTGACACTGGTTTACTGCGATTAGCTTTAATGGATCATCTTTTTAATTAATTGAGTAGCAAAGGATTTATCATTCCCTTAAACACATGATCAGGTAAACATGAATAATGTATAGCATAAACAATCAATTATTAGCATCATCATTATCCATTAGTGATCATCTCTATTCCATAAGGGTCCAAGGCCGCTCATGTCCGTGAGCATGGCTGTTATAATAGTTTTACACTCTGCAGAGTTTATACACGTTCACTGTGAGTTGTGATTTACCCTTTTGCCCGAGGTAGCTATTCTCTTGACCCACTTCTAAGGAAGGTCAGCAGGGTTCACTATGAAGCCTTTCAAAGAATTCATCTAACAAGTTAGAGCCGCCAGGCGTATGTGGCCCATCTCTAGGAGTGGCAAGCGTGGGCATCACAGCACGGTACACACTTCCCAGCAACAAAGGAAACATACCCTACGCCTGAAAGGTAACCACTAACAAGCTAGAAAAGATCCTCATACTAAGCTAAAGCCAGAGCCATATGGCCTTCACAGCTGTACTGTAAGTCCCGGATGATCGCTTATAGATAAGTCCTTATGGAGAGGAATCTAAAGCATATAAACACTTCGGCCCCCAGTTTCCATGTTACTAAAAAGTCATGTTTTAATGTTTATTGCATATACCATTAGTCAAGTTACAAGATCATGGTTTTGATTAAGCACTAGCAAAAACTATCCCATGCAATATCCCAAAGGTATCAAGGTACAAGTTATCAAATATCTAGGATATCCTATTTGGCAACAAGGTAGACACATGCAATATGAATTATGTGTTTAAATGTGAATAGGTAACAAGGATAATCCCATGCTATACTTGCCTTATACACCGATCCTTCGGTAAGATTTATTCTTCGATGTCTTTCTTCTTCTTCTTGGATCACCACGTATATCTCACCGACTGGACATAATTCGTAGAACACCACACAAACATCCATAAACATACATGCATAGCATACAGTTGTATCTATATCAGAACAATACACCAATCATAGAAAAATAAGTAAAAGAGATTGAAACACGATTCTACGCATCACTACGAACACATAGTCGTGAGAAGCACGCTAATCGAAGCTACAGTTGAAAAGTTACAGCTACCGAGAGATTTGCTTAATACGTGGAAAGAAACTATAGGATTCATTTATGTTAACTATATGAATTCAGATACAAAAGATATTTATAAATAATATAGATTATATTAAGTCAACTTTAGATTTGAATTATAAAGCAAAGGTAAAACAAATCATATTTTATGTATAAAACATAGTTGCATAACCATTTATCAAGATATGATTTAAACTATGATTTTTATGAAATAGTAATGTAGTAAACATCATTACTAATACATAGATTTTGATGTTATGAAACAAACGCAACTTGAACGGACTATTTCGGAGTTAAAACAAATAAATTATGATTTAAATAAGTTTTACTATAGTTAGATAATAGATTAAATCTACCCATGAATTTTAGATATTGAAAACATGTCTAACAGTTGTATAAACATGTAGAAAACGTAAATACGATCCTAACACAATTCGAACGGGTCAAATCGGACTTCAAACGCAAAAGTTATGCATGAAATAAGGTTCAATGGCATTTATGTAATTAACTTGAACTCAAATTTGAATTAAAACAATTAAAAATCTGAATTTAAATGTATTTTGGACTGGGCATACTATTTCTAGAAACTACAGGAACTAAAGTGAATAAAAACAGGGCTTAAAAGAAATTATTTTGAACTGCTTTGGATCACGGGTTGATTCTACAAAAATAGGAGGGCTTTACTGCAAAAATGCACGGCTAACTACTGGGTTGACTCGGCTGCTGACCAGTTCAACGCGTGGCAGCCGAGGATTGGTGCGGTGCACCACGTGGCGTGGGCCAATGCTGACGCAGCGCTGTGGATCGTGTCCACGGGTCCACGGTGGACTGGTTACACACCCCGAAGGGGTACGCAATCTCAGCCCTCTAGAATAGATCCAACGGTGGTGATTGGTCACGGGGGGTGAAAGGAATAACCGACCGGCGGCTACAGTGCTGGCACGACAGTCAGCCATGGGCAATGGCGGACAGCTCACCGTTGTCCGTAGTTCCAGCGTTCTAGCGCACAAACTGACAAACTGTGCGTAGAGGAAGATGGAGAAGCTCACTGTGACTCGTATTGGGGTGGTCATGGTGTCCGGGAGGGCTCCAAAGCGGGTCGTCGACGGCGGCCGCGATTTGGAGAGAGAGGGAGGGCGCGGGTGAAGGCGAATCCGACCAAAACATGACAAAAAACCAGAGGTGGAGGTACCTACGGTCGCGGGGGACAACGGCGAAGCTCTGGGAGTCTTCGACGATGAGAATAGTGCTCGGGGAGGGGTGGATTGCTGGCGGCGGTGGTGAGCTCGAGCGGCGAACAGAGAAAATATGGAGGGAGGCGCTCGGTTGGGAGCTTTATAGGTCGGGGGTGCTGCGGCATAGAAGGAAGGGGGAGCGGGGCACGGCGATTACCTGTCGTACGGGCGCGGCGGCTTACCATCCGGACAGCACCATCAACGGAGGCGAGAAAAGGAAGGAGGCACTCGGGAATGGAAGGAAAGAAACAGGGAAGAAGAAAGGAAGGAAGGGTTGACGGCTGACGGGTGGGGCCAGGTCGTAGCGGGGAAGAAGAGAGCGGGCGCATGCGGGCATCGTAAGCACGCGGTGAAGGGCTGAACGGCCAGGCGCGTGCGGGGCAGACTAAGCAGGCTGTGCGTTGGTGGTCTAGCGCTGAGCGGGCCGCAGCACCGAGCAGCGGGCCACCAAGCAGTGGGCCACGCGGGCGAGAAGGGAAGGGAGACGCGCGCTGGGCCAGCTGGGCAGCGGGCCGAGGTCAGGAGAAAAAGAGAAAGCAGGGGAGAAAAGGGAGAGGAGGCTGCTGGACTGGTTCCGAGGTTGGGCCAAAAATGAAGAATAGAATATTTTTCAAATAAAAATCCTTTTCTATTTCTAAATTCTATTTCCTTTCTTAATTCAAAACCATTTCAATTATGAACCAAATCAAGCATAAATATGATTTCAATATACTTTCTAATTCCAACATTGATGAACCAATTTTTGGGAAGTTTCCAAAAATAACTTTTTAAGTTCTTACATTTTCCAATTCCTTTTCTTTTTCTAATCTTCCAATTCTAAGCTATATTCAAATCCAATTCGAGTATGGTTTCAAATATACTTTCCCATTCAATAAAAATGGACAATTCTATTAGGCTTTCCAAGATAAACTTTACAACTTTAGAAACACTTTTATTTTCTAATTTTCTTTTCTTTCCTTTCTTTTATTTCAAAGCCATTTTCAAACTCTTTTAAAAAACATTCCAATTTACTTTGGAGTTTTGGATCAACACCATCCATCACAATAAATAAGATGCAACAGCATGTATGCTCACACATGTTACTACCTTATGTTGAATTTTAAATTAATGATTTTTTTTTTATTTCCTATATTTCATGTGCACAAAAATTCATAAATAAATCATTTGAACTCTATTTCAAAATAGGCTAATTTTAGGGTGTTACATGAAAGCATTGTTGAGGTCACGTGGCTGGACCCTTATGCGTCGTGCCTCCTCTTCTGCTTCAGCTTCGATTTGCTGGCGATTAAACCGGTCAATATTGCGTGCCTCGCGTGCAATCCTTTCTTGTTCTATTTCACCAACTGCTGGCGGTTCGTCATTGCTGACAACATTGATCAAATCCCCTCACCTTGGTGGGAAAGACGGGAATTGTGGGAACCCCGGGGCATGGTCTGGGATATCTAGATCATATTCGATGCCTTTATCATCATGATGCTGGAGCTCGGTGTGGACAGAGGCATTAGATGCTGTAACACCTCGGGTGTTAGCCTTGCATAACTTGACTGGCATAACATGAGCATGGGCATTAAGCATTCATAAATCATCATTTACAATTGAAATATTTGATCGAAACATATGAAACATTGCTTGTTATCTCATGTTTCTTGGAGCATATGCATATGATCTTGTACAAATGAATGCAAGTGGGTAATGCTAGTCACTAAAACACCTTAGCTACACTTAGGTTAACAAAAGTAACCTTGTTCATGAAGGCCACATTTCATGGTCAAGTCTTTAAGGCATATTTCATGTGTTGACCTGGATAGCTCTATGAGTGACCATTGCATAAACTGATAGGATGACCTTGGAAATTTCTTAAACATGCTTAGGATATCATCATGAACAACTTTGGTATTTAGGGCTAGGGCTAAATTGGTCATTTAGTCATGGTTTGAGTATGTATCATGATTTCAAAAGTGACATGTTTGACTAAAGTTGAACTAGGTGTTAGGGACCTTGCATGGAGGAGTTCACTAAAGCAAAGTTGGAGTGTTTGACATAAGGAACAACTTTTATTTTTGGGTCATGGACTGATTTAGCTTCTAATATGCTTGAATGGGTCCCACAAAAACCAGCAAAACCCAGCTTTCAACACTTAACAAATTTTCTAAGTGGTGGATTGACTGATAGCCTGACAAGCCACCTTTGATCATTATATTACTTTGTTTCGGTTGCGATTTAGCACAAGTTCACTGAAAGAGAGTTGTAGATGGTATAACGGTCTACAAGTTCCATTTTTATGGTTCATGCAATAGAGCTATGGATTAGCAGTTAAATGAACATCAAAACGCGCTGTCAGGCATCACGCTGCTTGTCTGAATCGACTGAATCGCAAACGTTCAGTGGCCGACCGTCCACAGGCGCTGGCCGCCGCATGGTGGCCGGTGATGGCCGCGCGCACCATCTGGAGGCCGTACGCCGGCGTAGGGCCCATTCGTTAGGCTTTAACGGCCAGCGAGCCACCAGCGATGCGCTTAAGTCACCAACGGGCTGGCCGTTCACTCTCACTCGCCTCCCCGCGCTCCTCTGCTCAGTGCGCTCGCCATCGCCGTCGCAGCGACTCCGCCGAGCTCACCGGCGCTCACCGTCGTTCCATTCACCAATCAGTCACGCCCATAGCTCCGTCTCCACCTTCCCCACCGTTTCCACCTTGCAACGCCCCCATCTGTGCCCTAGGTGAGCTGTGTTTAGCTTTGCGCCGTCGCGGGAACACCCTCGCCGAAGTGCCGCCATGGCCGCTGCAATGGCCGTGCTTCTCCGGAGCAGCTTCCGCCGTCTAGGTTGCTTAGTCACCGTCACAAGGTTGCCGTAGTTCTGTAGAGCATGTCGCTTGGCTTCGCCGTGGCCTCCACCAGCATAGCACTGTCGGCCAGCACCACTGCTCCGCCATGAGCGCCGCCGCCGTCGCTGGCACCGACGATCAGTCCCACCAAGTAGATGGAAGTGTGCACAATGTCGAGTAGAACACCTGGTGATGATGTCACCGCCGGCAAGCTCGCCGCCATTGAGTTCTAGCCACGTCAGTCGAGCAGCGCCGCCGTGCTGTGCTGTGTCTCGCTGACCAGTGGGTCCCACTTGTCAGCGACACAAGAAGAAAAAGCTAGTTCAATCTTTTACAGATTTAAACCCTAATTTCATGTGTTTTGTTATTTTTGTATCTTTAGTTTGGTAGCTCCTAAAATTGTGAAATAAATTTTGTAGTGTTCCTTAGGAAGTGTAGTATTTAGGAAAAATATGTTTTTAACATGTACAGTAGAAATTTCTGGAGATTTAAATAAGGATTTGAGATGTGCTTTTGAATACATCAAATTTGTTTATTTTATATCTAGAGTTCCTGTGCTCCAAAATTTATGAAACTTTTGTGGTAAGCTAGTCTTAGCATATGTGAACTCTGGTAAAAATTTGAGGACCAGTGCATGTGTAGGTATATAGTTATAGCTTTTTCTTTTATAAATAGTTAATCCTTGCATAAATTTTTATAAATTAATTATGAGTCCAAAATTCATGAAATTTATTGGAGGTAATACTAGTACCATATGGATGTTAAGAAAAATAAGAAATTTGTTGCTTGACACTTTTCAATAGGATTTTCTATTTATGCTATTTCAAGCCTTGCTTCCTTATCATTTTTGTATAGAATGTTCTACTTAGTAAAATGACATGAAATTTTTATAGTAGTCCTTTTATAGCATTAGTAAGGCACTGTAAATTTTTGAGAATTTATGAAGTACATCTGATATATGTTTATTATTTAACCTAGATATCTAAATAAAATAATAAAGGCATTTAAATAAATAGTTTGGACTTCACCTTTATATTATCTTAACTGTATATGGTATGCTTAAACTGGTGGTAGAGTCTAGGTTGTCAAATTTTGAATGATTACATGAAGTAGAAGTATTATTACTTTACATTGCATGTTAAATAGTCTCCAGACTGATTCTAGAGTGTGATGAGTTGCATGTTGAAACTGATGTGTACTGTAAAAATGGTTAATAACAAAGTTGTAGAGAATTTGATAAGCTTTCCAGAAAGTCCTAGATCACTGATTTTGGATTTGTAGAACTCCAAGTATGAGTGAAATAAGTAGCTACTGTTTGTGGCATAGTCGATGCATTGTAGAAGTAGTTAAGTAATAATCGAGAAGAGATATGCACCTACTCAAACAACGTGATGCACTTGTTAACATATATGCATTCGTAATACTTATACCATACTCATGCATCTAGGATCGGAGGAAGAGATCATGTTGCTGGAATTCGAAGAAGCAGAGGAAGGGAACCCGCAGGAGGATCCGCAAGCCGCAGCTCCCGAAGGCGTGGAGCAGAACCCTGAAGAGCTTCCGGAGTGTCTTGACCATCGCCCTACTTCCTTTCTGCGAGGCAAGCCCCGGAGCATTATAAGTCTCCCAGTATTTTACAAATGTTTACTTACGTATTTATGATTGATGCATTAGGTTATAAGAGTTGAATGAAACCACTTGATGCATGTACATTCCTTGTCCAGATATTAACCCTTTAACCGGTATAGGTTCAGGATCGAATATATGCTTAGCCATGCTTAGACCGGTAGAAGTCGGGTGATGTCCTATCACCTGCGAGATATAGGTGGATACCGGAGCACGGTTGGCTATATCTGCTATCGTGGAACAGAACCATGTGGTAAAAGTAAATCGAAACCGGACGGGAAGTCGATAGAGAAGCAACAAGACATGGAGGTCTTGGATGTGGACTTATCCCCATCTATGTCGATTAAGGACCGTACCGTTGTTGGCGCTTCTGACAAGATTGAACGCATGCCTCTCACTTAGCTGGCCGGATAACTCGTTCCGACCGCGAAGCCGAGTAATTCAACTCAGGCCGGGAACCGTTCTGTTGTGTGCTCCTTCCAGGGAATGATCAGACTGAGCCCAAGGGCAGGCTTGGCCTGAGCATCCTGGCATCTGGTGTTCTAGATTGTGCGGCGTGGTACGGACTCGCGAAATGTGTACCTGAGTTGTACCAAAGGTGACCTAAGACTACCATGGCTGGTAGATCTGGGTTTGTGTTAGGAATAAATTCCCAGCTGGTTAAAATCGATTCGAATCGCCGTCTCTCCCGGATAGTGAGAAACTTGGCTAGTCCTAACATTGTAGTAACTATATTATGGAACATGATGGTTCAAATGAATATGGAACTACAATACCTGCTATGGTTACTATTGTATGCTTCTAAATGATATACCACATGTTTGGCACAGGATAGTTGCTAATCTAGAAATGGATAGTTATAATTAACTTGATAAAGGAATCATAATTGTACAATAGGTAATTGCTTTTACGCAAAATGTTGTCAAGTTACGCCCACTTATACAGCCTTGCATAATCCTTGGAGTCATTTTATTTCTAGTTCATGACGGGTAAGTCTAGCTGAGTACCTTCTCGTACTCAGGGTTTATTTTCCCATTGTTGCAGATGGTACTGTGTATCATGGTTATTGCAAGAGTTGCTTCTATCCCGCTGTGGATGAGGAGTAAGCCTTGTGCAGGCTTCTTTAGTAATTCCTATCTTTGCTTTTGCGGACCGTGATCTGGTTTGGCACTGTATCAAACTATGTTGGAAACTTTATCTTCGAACTTATTTGCTTTCGCTCTATTTATCAAACTAGGTTTGTAATAACTTTTATTCGTACTCTGATGATGAAAAGTATCTGTGAACTTTATATAATATGTGGCATGTATGTTGAATCCTGTATGATCTTGGTTGTTGTAAATCGTTTATCGAGACCCGTCGTGGTACTCGACGGACTACCGGGTTTATATGGGTTCAAGTATGATAGTACGACCGCTTGCGGATTGCCATTGTACTTGTATTCTTATAAATTGGTCGGTTCTGCGACAGATGCGATGCCAGATGAGGAGCTGGAGTCACCCTCTTGGACCGTGTGGACGGATCCTTCTTGATAATCCTCAATCCGGATCATGTTGACGAAGTTACGTGGCTTTGGCCGAGGTCAATGTACAAGACACAGATCTAAGCAGTGCTGTATATTATATGCATAGTTGGAGGCAGCGTTTCGTAGGCCGTAGGGCTGGGCCTGGTAGTTCTCCATCAAGGCTTCGCACTTAGAGAGCTAGAGTTCCGCCGTGGAGGCTGGCCGGTGATGAGTGGAGCGCCCTTCAGGAGTAGATATGACCATGAGATCTGTACCAAGTCGTGCAGGACGACCGGCCCAAGTGGGTTGGGTAGATCTGTTGTGGGGAGCGTTTACCTACTCATTAGGTCGACTTTGAATTGCACTTACTAGAGCTAGGGTTTCGGCGAGTTTGGTGCTGACCCGATCGATGGAGTCGAGCAGGTCGATGTTGTCGATCTGCTTCCCTTTGTAGCAGGGAAGCAGATGACGAGTGGTCGGCGTGGCTAAAGATGATGCAGGCATGGTCAGAGCCAGCTATACCATGGTTAGAGCCAGATCCATCGTGGTCGGAGCCGTATCCACCGTGGTCGGAGCCGTATCCACCATGGTTGGAGCTGTAGCCGATGCAGGTGAAGTAGTGGTTAGCGTAGACTGAATCCATGCCTCCTCCATGGTCATGGTGATGAAGTCGTCAGAGCTGGTGGTCTAGGTGATCTGGCCAACGGTGAACGTGAGGTCATTCGGCATAGCCATGGAGCCGGAGATGATGACCATCTTATTTGCTTGGAGAGCAGTACGCACACCCCCTACCTGGCGCGCCACTTTCAATGAAATATGGTCGGCAGTCTACCTAAGGGTATGCCCAAGGTGGTAGATTGTCGGCAGACAGCTGCACAAGCCACAAACAAGACGGTGACGTAAGACAGACACGGGGTTTTATCCAGGTTCGGCCGCAAAGAAGGCGTAATACCTACGTCCTGCGTCTGATTGTATTGCTATATGTCAATGAGAGATGTTTTTTAGAGGGGTCTCCTGCTTGCCTTATATAGTCTGGAGAGCAGGGTTATAGATCTGGAAACTAATCCTAGCCAGTTACAATTGCCATAGGTGGCCGGATAAGGATTCCTATTCTAACTGACCAGGATCTTGCTTAATTACCAAATCTATCTTGACT
Organism: Miscanthus floridulus; assembly: GCF_019320115.1. Classification (NCBI taxonomy): domain Eukaryota; kingdom Viridiplantae; phylum Streptophyta; class Magnoliopsida; order Poales; family Poaceae; genus Miscanthus; species Miscanthus floridulus. The sequence goes on from NC_089585.1 coordinate 45,183,355, forward strand.
CCTTACGCGAGACTCTGAACAGGTTGGCCGGGCCGCGCGTCGTCCCTTGGTATAGGGTATTGACCCCTATACCCTTATGGCTAGGCTTGGGCTAGCCTAGATCAGAGGGTCCTAGGCCGCCCCCAAGCCTAGCCGTAAGGGCACTGTCTTCTTATCCTTTCTAGCAAATAGTCGCTTGGCACCTGTAAGGAGGTGCGTCAGTGTGGGCCCTCTCACACTAGCAATGAAGAGGCACGTACACTAGTAATGAAGGGGCGCGTTTATTGGCATTGATCTTGAGGTTGTGAAAACAACCATCTATGGCACGTGCGCACGTCTCCCAAGAATCTCGGGCGGATGAAACAGTAGAACTCTTGGTTATTTATAATATAGAACTGGTAAGTTATTTTTTACCGATCCCCATTACCATTCGCCGCCGCAGCCTTCTTCGTCCTCTTGCCAAACCCTATACCTCCAAGATCATCACCAATCACCCCTCCACCATATCCACCCCTTTAGCAAGGACAGATTAATGGCAAAGAAAGATGCCCAGAAGAAAGCTGGAGTCATGGCAAAGGAGTGGTGGAAGTCAAGGAGCAACGAGCAGACCATCGAAGACCTCGTCACCATGGGAGTGCTCCACAACAAGGCACTCGTGGGATAGCGTGCACCGGAAGGAGAAAGCTACCCCGATCCACAACCAGGTGAGATTGTGGTTTTCGAGGATTTCTTCAAGTGGGGTTTTGGGGTTCCAGTGCACCCTTTCCTTCAGGGGCTCTGTTTGTATTATGAGATTGGGATTTGCAATCTGCATCCCAACTCGATTCTTCTTGTCTCGGCCTTCATCCATCTTTGCGAAGCATATGGTGGCTTCCAGCCCCATTTCGACCTCTTTCACCATCTTTTCTATCTGCGGAAGAAAGGAAGCGGTGGCTCAAAGATAGCCGGAGGCGTATACCTCAATCTACATGATAGGATGAAGGCCCAGTACTTGCACTACCCCTAGAACACATCTTTGGATGACTGGTACAAGAAGTGGTTCTACATCCATGAGGAGCCGAACACGATCACATTGTGCGATGTGGGGTTCATTCCGGAGAAGAAGAATAGCTGGTCAGAGAAGCCCGAGCACTTGGAGCAGATTTCAGAACTTTTTGAGATGATCCCATGGAAGAAACTAGATGGTCCGAGCGTGGTTAGGAACTTTGTCAGCTGAAGGATCCAGCCTTGCTAGAGGATGGTACATCCCGGCTACGAGTACCAAGGCAGCGCAGACCCAACTAGGACAAGGCAAGAGGCGCTTGACAAGATAGAAGTCAAAGCTAGGATTGGAGAGCTATTTGACTTAGCTGATCCAAATTATGTCAGGTTGAGCGACATCGAGCACGCCTTCAAGCTGGCCTAACCTCCCCCAAAGGTAAATTATGCTGCCTTGTACTAGTAGAGTTATGTTGTAACAAAAACTTACTGTGTTGTCGCCTTTATGTTTCCTAGAGTAAAGGTCATGACAGAGCAGCAGTGTTCGTGTCTCCACCCCCTAGCCTAGAGTGGCCACAAGTTGCCGGCCCAACCACCCAGACCAGCACCAGGACCGAAGATGTCGACTGGGCGGTGCTCGAAGTTGGAGAGGAGGCAACAGCCAGAGCTACTAGCAAGCGGCCGGCGGCCAGCAAGCGTTGTCAGGCCATCTTCCCACTATCAGATGATGAAACAGAGGAAGCAGACATCTTCTGACTCGTCCCTCGAAAGAGGAGGAGACAACTGGAGTCGACGGAGCAGGGTGGCTCCTCCACGCCAGTAGGGATCGCATCACCAACCACTGCAATGCAGAGGACAAGCGGCCAAGGGGTCGAGCACCAAGCCCCAGCGTCGGTACTGGTCATGGAAAGAGACCTGGTGACACCTGCAGAGCATGTGGAGCAAGCATGGACGAAGAGACACGCCTTCACCACATCATTTCATGCTTCCAAGCTGTAAGTATCTGTAACCTTGATGTAAGCTTACAATTTATATTTGAATACTATTGTCCACTGAACTTATCTCTGATACATTAGGTCAGCATCCATCGAAAATCCTGACCAGCTAGCTGGGTGCGGCATGGCTTCACTAGCAATGGCGGAGAGAACAGCATAGTAGCTAGCCGTGGAGGAACCTATAGAAGAAAATACACCGGAACCTCAGCAAACGAGTGGCCAGATGATAGTCCCCGAGCAGCTGGTCGAGCAGAGAGCCGAGCCAATTCAAGTGCTCCGAGCACTAACCCTATAGAGGGGGATACTTTGGCACCAAGGAGATCAGACCAAGCCGAGGAGCAGCAGCCGGAGGTGGCACAGAGCACGCTTGCTGATGCTACGGCTCGTGGGAAAGCCATAGTGATCATAGAGACTACAAACTCCAGACCAGCGCCGCTTCCTGAACAAGAGGCTGAAGAGGACAAAGTAGAAGAGATCCTGGGTTGCCCCCAAGACAAACGATAACATGTATATGTGTCGCGCTGGCGGAACGACCAGTGGGTTATGCATGAGGAAATCCTAGAGGTCGAAGAGACCCTAAAAGTTAAACGAGCGGCAAAACGTCTGGTGACGGAAGTCTAGGTATGTTTGGCTTGACCACTTGATCCTACTATTCAGTCAAATTGTCTGACTTAGCTTGTTTACATGTAGGACATGATGAAGATCGCAAAGTACCGAAAAAAGTGCTTCAACCAGATTGAGGGGATCACAGCAAGCAATAGAGAACTGGCGGCTGAGGTGGAACGCTTGCACCACCAACTTGAAGCCACCAACCAGGAGAGGACGGAGCAAGAGGCACAAAACCAGAACCTGGTCATCCAGCTCAGTAACAAAGAGCAAGAAAAAACAAGTTGTCATTTTATCACAGCAAGTGCATGACATGTGTTGTTGCATTGTTGGTAGTAATAGCTGTAGTGTAGGCTTAGAAGCCAAAGTAGTCTATCTCCAAGAGGAGAATAGCCGTGTGGCCACAGAATGTGGTCGCCTGAAGGAGGACAACGAGAAACTAGTGTGCGACCAGTCTCAACTCTAGGACCACACAACTAAGATGATGGAGGAACTGAAAAGTAAGTGTTCTAGACCACCTTGCTCATTCTATTGCCTGCCTTGTCTTGTTGTGCCGTTACATTTTAATGTCTTGTATGGTTTGTAGTTTTAAAAGTCAATGCCAAGAAACATCTAGAAGCCGTGATGAAAGATCATGACGGCTGGAAGGCGTGATGCCTAGAGACCACCGAGGATCATGACACATGGAAGAACTGGTGCTAGGAGGTGGCAACTGGCATCATGCCCGTCCTCGACCTTATCGACCTAGCGCTTATAGAGGAAGTGCCGAAGACGCCGCAGCTTGGACTGGTCGAGAGATGCCAAAAGGCATGGGGATGGTTCCAAGAGTTCATGAAGGAGGCGGGTGAGTACATAGGTGCACATGTGCTAAGCATGGTGCATGCCCACTACCCCCTGATCGATCTCAAGCACCTAGAGGCTAGGTACCTGAAAGAGGTAGACCCAGACAAGGCTGAGGAGCTTCAGATGACACAGCTGGACCTATCTTCAAAGATAATTGGCGACATTAACCTGTGTGGAGGTGGTACAGCACCTGTATAGGGTACGCCATCGACAAGTCAGCTGGAAACGCCATCAGTTGCGAGCCAACCGATGAAACCTGTGGTCTTGACCAGCCAGGCATCGGCAGGGCCATCCTCTTCAGCTCGACCAGTACAAGAGTCCCCAAGACTCGAGCAGGATATCGGAAGCAGCGAGCAACGGGTGTCGTGTGCCCCGACTAGCCAATAGAATAGGCTAGAGCTATAGAAGAAGGATGTAGTTGTGTTAATGTAAACTTGGGCCTCTTTAGGCAAGCTTGTAATAACATAACTGTATATCATCATAAGCTTGTTTGCTTTGTATAAAACATATTTAAGCTTGAAACTCATGTTGGTGTAACTAAGTGAGAACATGTTAACGTTCTGTTTAGTTGTACCATTGTACTCGACACGTCATCCCGAAAAGTTTGTGCGGCCCTAGTTTGTCATGTGGTCGGAGTGTGAGGTGCGTGACCTATGCACACGTAGACGCGGACAAGTCAAACCAGGGGGACTTGCCGATCACCCATAGCGTAGAGAGCGGATCCCATGCACACATTGGGAGGAACCAGAGATAGGGCCTGCTCCGAAAACCGTGGAAGGAATGGTGGTCGGCTTTTACCGGCTAAGTTAGAATAATCGTAAAATTCGAAGTGACACATTAGAGTGGTCGGAGAAATCATAATAGCTTTATTGAAGTAAATTGAAAGTACAAGAGGAGTACATATCTCAGTAGTTAAGCATAGAAACATCTAAGCTTGTCAATATGCCATGAATTTGGTACGTCCGTACCATCTAGGTGAGCTAACCTGTAAGACGTTGGTCGTGTGACTTCCTTGATCATGAAGGGCCCCTCCCATGGGATTGCGAGTTTATGGATACCTGCCTGATTCGTCTTCCACTTCAAGACTAGGTCCCCGACCATGAAGAACTGCTCTTTAATGTTCTTGTTGTAGTACCTGCACAAAACAGCAAGGTATTTGGCTGTACGTACACAAGAATCGAGCTGCTTCTCTTCTGCACTATTCACTTCTAGCTCCCATACTTCATTGACCTTGCCTTCATCAAAGTTCTTGACCCATGCTGGTTTGAAAGCTATATCTGCTGGGAGGACCGGCTCAGCGCCGTAAACCATAAAGTATGGTGAGATGCCAGTGTTACGACTAGGCTGAGTTCTGAGGCCCCAGACCACGGCTGGTAACTCTTTGAGCCATCTACCAGGAGCTTTGTCATTTTCTCTATACACCCTCTTCTTCAATGCATCAAAAATCATGCTGTTTGCCCGCTCGACTTGTCCATTAGCTCTAGGGTGTGCCACCGAGACGTATTTTACTACTATGCTCCTTTCATCATAGAAGTCCCAAAAAGTGTTCCCGATGAACTGAGTACCCAGATCAGTGATGATGCTGTTGGGTATGCTGAAATGGTGGATGACCTGGTCAAGGAACATGACAGCCTTTTCTGAGGATGCCTATACCAGAGGCATGTATTCTATCCACTTAGAAAATTTGTCGATCAGCACAAAGACTCATGTAATTTTCCGAGGAGCCGGTTTAAAGGGCCTGATCATATCTAGTCCCCAGCATGCGAAGGGCCAAGAGGCTGGTATTATCTGGATCTCATGTGCTGGTACGTGGATTCTCTTAGCAAAGAACTGACAACCCTCACAGTGGTGGACTAGCTTCTCTGCATCGACTACTGCTGATGGCCAATAGAACCCTGCTTGGAAAGCCTTATTGACCAGCGTTCTTGAGGCCGCATGGTTGCCATAGGAGCTAGAGTGGATTTGGTCCAGGAGATGTTCGCCATCCTCCTAGGTTATACACTTCATCAAGATTTCCTCCTTTGCGTTCTTGCGCCATAACTTGCCATCGACGAGCAGATACTGCTTACTACGACGCATTAGGCGCTCGTTTTCTATCCAATCAGTGTAACCGCTGCCATCTGTTAGGTACTTGATGAAAGGTATTCTCCAGTTGGGCTCTTGAGTGGTCGGAGGTGGCTCGGTGGTGCTCGACGCCGGAACCGTAGCCACCAATTACTGGTCTAGAGGCTTGTCGACCATGGAATCTTCCTCTTCGATGGAAGGCATGAGCAGGTCTTGGACGAATACACCATGTGGGACTTTGGCTCAGGATGATCCTAACTTTGACAGCACATCCGCTGCTTGATTTTTATCCTGGACCACGTGTATGTACTCGATGCCATAGAACCTGCCTTCCAGCTTTCTGATCGATTTGCAGTATGCATCCATCTTTTCGCTAGTCGTGTCCCAGTCCTTATTGAGTTGGTTGATGACCAGAGCTGAGTCTCCATAGACATAGAGACGTTTAACGCCGAGCTCAACCGCAATGCGCAAACCATGTAGGCATGCTTCATACTCGGCGGCATTATTAGATGCTAGGAAATAAATCCTGTGGACGTACCAGAGCTGCTCCTTGGATGGTGACACAAAAAGGACTCCTGCTCCCATGCCGTCGATGTTGAGAGAGCCGTCAAAGTACATCGTCCAATACTCGTCGAACCCTAGAGAGGCAGGCGTGCTTAAGTCTATCCACTCGACGATGAAATCGATGAGTGCCTGTGACTTGATTGTAGTACGGCTTGCAAATTCCAAGGAGAAGGGGTATAGCTCCATTGCCCATTTGACAATGCGCCCGTTCACATCCTTGTTGCTAATGATGTCTCGCCGCGGGTACTCAGTCGTGACCACCACACGATATCCGTCGAAGTAATGTTTCAACTTTTGGGATGTTATCAGTATGGCGTAGATCAACTTCTGAATCTTTGGGTACCTGGTCTTGGACTCATTGAGCGCCTCACTAATGAAATAGATTGGTCGTTGTACCTTGTAGACATGGCCGGGCTCGTCACGCTCAACCACCATGGCCATGGAGACCACTCGATTAGTAGCCGCAATGTAAAGCAAGAGTGTTTTGTCTTCTCTGGGAGCAGTGAGGACCAGAGGTGATGTTAGGTATTGTTTCAGCTGTGTGAAAGCAGCATCTGCTTCCTCCGACCACTCAAACTTTTTGGATGCTTTGAGTAGTTTAAAGAACGGTAATCCTTTTTCGCCTAATCTTGATATGTAACGGCTGAGGGTGGCCATGCATCCGGTAAGCTTCTGAATATCCTTCACCTTTTTGGGCGGCTTCATGTTCAAGACAGCTTTGACTTTCTCTAGGTTAGGGCGTATGCTGTCGTTACTGACGATGTTGCCAAGTAGTATGCCAGAAGGAACACCAAAGATGCACTTTTTTGGGTTTAATTTCCACTGGAATGTGTTAAGGGCTGCAAAGGTGCATTCTAGGTAGTCAACAAGGGTATGTGCTACCTTGGTTTTGACAACTGTATCATCAACATATGCCTCGACGAGGTCGTCTTTTATCTCATCTTTGAGGTAGGCCTATATAGCGTGTTGGTAGGTAGCCCCGGCGTTCTTGAGCCCGAATGACATTGTCATGTAGCAGTAGGCGCCGAAAAGCGTGATAAAAGATGTCTTGATCTGGTCATCCTTTTTGAGAGCGATATGGTGATAACCAGAGTAGCAATCGAGAAAGGAAAGCAGCTCACAACCGATGGTTGTTACGACCTCGTCTATGTGAGGTAAGCCAAAGGGGTCTTTAGGGCAGTGTTTGTTGAGATCAGTGTAATCAACGCACATTCTCCATTTATTATTCTTTTTGCGTACAAGAACTGGGTTGGCTAGCCACTCTGGATGATACACTTCTTTGATAAATCCGACTGCCAAAAGCCGTGTAACTTCTACCCTAATCGCCTCCTTTTTGTCGTGAGCAAACCGTCATAGCTTCTGCTTGATAGGTTTGGCCTTGCCCTTGACATTCAAGGAGTGCTCGATCAAGTTCTAAGGTACATTGGGCATGTCAGTAGGTTTCCATGCAAACACATCCATGTTGCTCCTTAAGAACCCGATGAGCGCGTCTTCCTATTTGGGATCCAGGTTGGCCCCAATAAGGGCCATTCTGCTGGAATCACCGTCGACCAGCTGGATCACCTTGTGCTCCCTAGACTTGATGTTCTTGCATGGAGCCTTGAGCTCTGGCATCTCCAAGTGGTCGGCCGAGTCTTCTTGGCATCGAGCATGGTCTCGGCCATGCGAATAGAGAGGTTGTGAGCCTCTGCTATTTTGAAACTGTCATCCTCATAGGTATAAGCTGCGTACACGTTGCCTCGGAGGGTTAGAACTCCTTTCTTGGTAGGCATCTTGAGCACCAGATACCTATAATGAGGTATGGCCATGAACTTGGTGAGCGTTGGTCGACCAAGAATAGCATGGTAGGTTCCGTCGAAGTCAGCGACCACAAAGTTGATGTAGTCAGTGCGGAAGTGGTCTGAGGTCCCAAATTGCACAGGTAGCGTGATCTACCCAAGGGGTGTAGAGCTCTGTCTGGGGAGAACACCCCAGAACTGTGCCTCGTATGGCTTGAGGTCCACCTAGGCTATCTTCAGGGCGAGCAGACTGTTCTTGAATAGTATATCGATGGAGCTACCGCCGTTGATCAGTACTCTATCGAACTGAACCTTGTTGATACAAGGATCAAGGACCAGGGGAAAATGTCCTAGCTCAGGTATTGTGGCCCATTGGTCCTTTCTACTAAAGGAGATTTCACGGTGAGACCACGGAGGGAGCCACGGATCGGTGAGGAGGTTGTCGGTGTTGGCCACGTTCAAGCAAGCGTGGGCGAGTAGCTTGCATTCTCATTTGGTCTCGATGGACACCTTGCCTCCGATGATGGTGTGCACATGATTGGTTGGCTTGATGTACTTGTGATGAGGATCTGCGTCTTCATCATCGTTGTCCTCGTTGCGCTACTCCCCTATGTCGTTAGGCTTGTCGGATGTATCCGGAGCCTGTTGACACGTGTAGATAGACTTGAGAATGCGGTAATTCTCCATGGATGGTTTGACTTAGGATGGAGCTGGCAGGGCCCTTTCAATGCTTTGGCGTAGTCGTCTTCGTAGTTACGATGTCCACCACCTTTTTTAACGGTGTTGACCTCGCCGTCGTCTTCCCGAGCATGCTTACCTCTGTAATCGTCATGGCGGTTACACCGCTGATTACGTTGGTCGCGGTGGTCGTGGGAGTCGTTGCGCTAGTTGCGGCGGTCAAAATTGTCATTCCGACCACGGTTACCGCGGTAGTCGTCGTGGTGTGGGGGGTGGTCGGAGCATGGAACCCTTGCTGCTTCTTTGATAATTATCTTTTTAGCGTCGTTGGTGTCCACATATTTCTTGGACGGATCCTTCTTGATAATCCTCAATTCGGATCATGTTGACGAAGTTGCGTGGCTTCGGCCGAGGTCAATGTACAAGACACAGATCTGAGCAGCGCTGTATATTATATGCGTAGTTGGAGGCAGCGTTTCATAGGCCGTAGGGCTAGGCCTAGTAGTTCTCCGTCGAGGCTTCGCACTCAGAGAGCTGGAGTTCTGCCACGGAGGCTGGCCGACGACGAGTGGAGCGCCCTTTAGGAGTAGATATGACCACGAGATCTATACCAAGTCATGTAGGATGATCGGCCCGAGCGGGTCGGGTAGATCTATTGTGGGGAGCGTTTACCTGCTCATTAGGTCGACTTTGAATTGCACTTACCAGAGCTAGGGTTTTGGCGAGTTTGGTGCCGACCCGATCGATGGAGTCGAGCAGGTCGGTGTTATCGATCTGCTTCCCTTTGTAGCAAGGAAGCGGATGATGAGTGGTCGGTGTGGCTGAAGATGATGTAGGCATGGTCAGAGCTAGATGTACCGCGGTCAGAGCTAGATCCATCGTGGTCGGAGCCGTATCCACCATGGTTGGAGCTGTATCCACCGTGGTCGGAGCTATATCCACCGTGGTCGGAGCCGTAGCCGATGCAGGTGAAGTAGTGGTCAGTGCAGACTGAATCCACGCCTCCTCCGTGGTCATGGCGATGAAGTCATTAGAGCCGATGGTCCAAGTGATCTGGCCGACGGTGAACGTGAGGCCATTCGGCGTAGCCATGGAGCTGGAGATGATGACCATCTTGTTTGCTTGGAGAGTAGTACGCACACCCCCTACCTAGCGCGCCACTGTCGATGAAATATGGTCGGCAGTCTACCTAGGGGTATGCCCAAGGTAGTAGAATGTCGGTAGACAGATGCGCAAGCCACAAACAAGACGGTGACGCAAGACAGACACGAGGTTTTATCCAGGTTCGGCCACCAAGAAAGCGTAATACCTACATCCTGCGTCTGATTGTATTGCTGTATGTCAATGAGAGATGTTTTTTAGAGGGGTCCCCTGCTCACCTTATATAGTCCAGAGAGCAGGGTTACAGATCTAGAAACTAATCCTAGCCAGTTACAATAGCCATAGGTGGCCGGATAAGGATTCCTATTCTAATCGACCAGGATCTTGCTTAATTACCAAATCTGTCTTAACTCCTTGCACGGGACTCTGAATAGGTTGGCCAGGCCATGCGTCATCCCTTGGTGGACCGGACCCTCTGATCTGGGCCGGCCCAAGCCTAGCCATAAGGGTATAGGGGTCAATACCCCCATAGCTAGTCCCCAAGCACCATGTATTATGCTGCGACACGCCATTTTAACCTTCTCTAAACATTGAGGCTTGAGTTCTTGACGTCCTTGACCACCGTATTCAATCGGAGAAGTAGGTTGTCCGAAGAATGTGTGGTGCTATTAAGAAAAAAGAAAAAGACTTCTGTCCTGGGAAGTGTGCCCACTTGTATTTCTAAAAAGAAATGTAAATGCGTCTCGAAGCGTAGCGTCCTTGATCATCATAGGCGTAGTAGTCGAAAAACAAACACATTCACCGCAAGGTGAAGTGTGCCCACTTAGTCTCCGAGCCTGGTAGTAGGTGACATAGGCACGTGGTGCCAGGGTCCAATAAGAATTCCTAGTTAAGTTGAGAACCCAATCGTCGTACATGCGATACGAGATACACCGGCAGGTGCATCGTACCGATGTAGTCCCCAAACTTACTGGAAGGCGAAGTATGAGCCTTGTAGAAAGGTCTAAATAGATGTCTCTCAATTGTATGTGAGTACAAATCACATGTAGCCAAGGAGAACAGTCTCCGAGCAGTGGTCGGGACAGTTCCCGAGCACGATAGTAATCCTAACAAATCAGTCAAAGCATAGGCGTCGATTAAATAAACACATTCACCGCAAGGTGAAGTGTGCCCACTTAGTCCCCGAGCCTGGTAGTAGGTGACATAGGCCTGTGGTGCCAGGGTCCAAAAAGAATTTCCACTAGAGTTAAAAATCCAATCGTCTTATAGGCGATACGAGATGCACCGGCAGGTGCATCGTACCAATATAGTCCCTGAGCTTGCTGGAAGGCAAAGTATGAGCCTTGTAGCAAGGTCTAAATAAATGTCTCTCAACTGTATGTGAGTACAAATCACATGTAGCTGAGGAGAATAGTCTCCGAGCAGTGGTTGGGACAGTTCCCGAGCACAGTAGTGGTCGGAGCAGTCCCTGAGCATGAAAGTGGTCTGGGCAGTCCCCGAGCATGGAAGTGGTCTGGGCAGTCCCCGAGCACGGCAGTGGTCGGAGCAGTTAGTGAGCACAGAAGTGGTCTGGGCAGTCCCTGAGCATGGTAGTGATCAGAGCAGTCCCTAAGAACAAGACATGCAGCGAAAAAAAGAACGCCTCTTGTATTATTATTTAGTGTATTTATTTATCTTCTTACTTTGTCAAGTCCAATCTAACACGCCTGGTCAAAAAAAGTAGACGGGTATAGCACGTCACACTGTCTTCTTGTCCTTTCTAGCAAACAGTCGCTTGGCACCTGTAAGGAGGTGCATCAGTGTGGGCCCTCTCACACTAGCAATGAAGAGGCGCGTACACTAGTAACGAAGGGGCACGTTTATTGGTGTACATCTCGAGGTTGTGAAAACAACCATCTACGACACATGCGCACGTCTCCCAAGAATCTCGGGTGGATGAAATGGCAGAACTCTTGGTTATTTGTAATATAGAACTGGTAAGTTATTTTTTACCGATCCCCATTACCATTCGCCACCGCAGCCTTCTTCGTCCTCTTGCCAAACCCTATACCTCCAAGATCATCACCAATCACCCCTCCACCGTATCCACTAATTTAGCAAGGATAGATTAATGGTGAAGAAAGACACCCAGAAGAAAGCCAGAGTCATGGTGAAGGAGTGGTGGAAGTCAAGGAGCAATGAGCAGACCATCGAAGACCTCGTCACCATGGGAGTGCTCCACAACAAGGCACTCACGGGATGGCGCGCGCCGGAAGTAGAAAGCTACCCTGATCCACAACTAGGTGAGATTGTGGTTTTTGAGGATTTCTTCAAGCGGGGTTTTGGGGTTCTAGTGCACCCTTTTCCTTTAGGGGCTCTATTTGTATTATGAGATTGGGATTTGCAATCTGCATCCCAACTCGATTCTTCTTGTCTCCACCTTTATCCATCTTTGCAAAGCATATGGTGGCTTTCGGCCCCATTTCAACCTCTTTCGCCATCTTTTCTGTCTACGGAAGAAAGGAAGCGGCGGCTCGAAGATAGCCGGAGGCGTATACCTCAATCTGCGTGATGGGATGAAGGCCTAGTACTTGCACTGCCCCTAGAACACAACTTTGGATGAATGGTACAAGAAGTGGTTCTACATCCGTGAGGAGCCAAACACGATCACATTGTGCGACATGGGGTTCATTCCAGAGAAGAAGAATAGCTGGTCGGAGAAGCCTGAGCACTTGGAGCAGATTTCAGAACTTCTTGAGATGATCCCATGGAAGAAACTGGATGGTCCGAGCATGGTCGGGAACTTTGTCAGCTGAAGGATCCATCCTTGCTAGAGGAGGGTATATCCTGGCTATGAGTACCAAGGCAGCGTAGACCCAACTAGGACCAGGCAAGAGGTGCTTGACAAGATAGAAGTCAAAGCCAGGATTAGAGAGCTATTCAACTTAGCTGATCCAAATTATGTCAGGTTGAGTGACATCGAGCACGCCTTCAAGCCAGCCCGACCTCCCCCAAAGGTAAATTATGTTGTCTTGTATCAGTAGAGTTATGTTGTAATAAAAACTTACTGTGTTGTCGCCTTTATGTTTCCCAGAGTAAAGGTTGTGATAGAGCAGCAGTGTTTGTGTCTCCACCCCCTAGCGTAGAGTGGCCACAAGTTGCCGGCCCAACCGCCTAGACTAGCACCAGGACCGAAGATGTCGATTGGGCGGTGCTCGGAGTTGGAGAGGAGGCAATAGCCAGAGCTGCTGGCAAGCGGTCGGCAACCAGCAAGCGTCGTCAGGCCATCTTCCCACTATCAGATGATGAAACAGAGGATGCAGACATCTTCTGACTCATCCCTCGAAAGAGGAGACAACTGGAGTCGACGAAGCAGGGTGGCTCCTCCGCACCAGTAGGGATCGCAGCACCGACCAGTGCAACATAGAGGACAAGCAGCCAAGGGGTCGAGCACCAAGCCCCAGCGCCGGTACTGGTCATGGAAAGAGACCCAGTGACACCTGCAGAGCACGTGGAGCAAGCACGGACGAAGAGACATGCCTTCGCCACATCATTCCGTGCTTCCAAGTTGTAAGTATCTATAACCTTGATGTAAGCTTACAATTTATATTTGAATACTATTGTCCTCTGAACTTATCTCTGATACATTAGGTCAGCATCCACCGAAAATCCCGACTAGCTAGCCGGGTGCGGCATGGCTTCGCCAGCAATGGCGGAGAGAACTGCACAGCAGCCAACCATGGAGGAACCTATAGAAGAAAATCCACCGGAACCTCAGCAGACGAGCGACCAGACGATAGTCCCCGAGCAGAGAGCCGAGCCAAGTTCATGTGCTCCGAGCACTAACCTTGCTGAGGGGGATACTTCAGCGCCAAGGAGATCAGACCAAGCCGAGGAGCAGCAGCTGAAGGTGGCACAGAGCACACTTGCCGATGCTATGGCTCGTGGGAAAGCCATAGTGATCGTAGAGACTACAAACTCTAGACCAGCGCCACTTCCTGAACAAGAGGCTAAAGAGGATGAAGTAGAAGAGGTCCTAGGCTGCCCCCAAGACAAACGACAACATGTATATGTGTCGCGCTAGTGGAACAACCAGTGGGTTATGCATGAGGAAATCCCAGAGGTCAAAGAGACCCTAAAAGTTGAACGAGTGACAAAATGTCTGGTGATGGAAGTCCAGGTATGTTTGTCTTGACCACTTTATCCTGCTATTCAGTCGAATTGTCTGACTTAGCTTGTTTACATGTAGGATGTGATGAAGGCCACAAAGTACCGAAAAAAGTGCTTCGACAAGATTGAGGGGTTCACAGCAAGCAATAGAGAACTGGCGACCGAGGTGGAACGCTTGCGCCACCAACTTGAAGCCACTGACCAGGAGAGGACAGAGCAAGAGGAACAAAACTAGAACCTGGTCGTCCAGCTTAGTAACAAAGAGCATGAAAAAACAAGTAAGTTGTTATTTTATCACAGCAAGTGCATGACACGTGTTGTTGCATTGTTGGTAGTAATAGCTGTAGTGTAGGCTTAGAAGTCAAAGTAGTCTGTCTCCAAGAGGAGAATAGCCATGTGGCCGTAGAGTGTGGTCGCCTGAAGGAGGACAACGAGAAACAGGCACACGACCAGTCTCAACTCCGGGACCGCACAACTAAGATGAAGGAGGAACTAAAAAGTAAGTGTTCCAAACCACCTTGCTCATTCTATTGCCTGCCTTGTCTTGTCATGCCATTACATTTTAAGGTCTTGTACGGTTTGTAGTTTTAAAAGTCAATGCCAAGAAACATCTAGAAGCCATGATGAAAGATCGTGACGGCTGGAAGGCGCGATGCCTAGAGACCACTGAGGATCAGGACACATGGAAGAATCGGTGTCAGGAGGTGGCAACTGGCATCATGCCCATCCTCGACCTTATCGACCCAGCGCTTACAGAGGAAGTGCTGAGGACGCCACAGCTTGGACTGGTCGAGAGATGCCGAAAGGCATGGGGATGGTTCCAAGAGTTAGTGAAGGAGGCGGGTGAGTACATAGGTGCACATGTGCTAAGCATGGTGTGTGCCCACTACCCCCTGATCGATCTCAAGCGCCTGGAGGCTAGGTACCCGAAAGAGGTAGACCCCAGACAAGGCTAAGGAGCTTCGGATGACCCAGCTGGACCTGTCTTCAAAGATAATTGGTGACATTAACCTATGTGGAGGTGGGACAACACCTGTATAGGGTACGCCATCGACAAGTTAGCTAGAAACGCCATCAATTGCAAGCCAACCGACAAAACCTGCGGTCTCGACCAGCCAGGCATCGGTGGGGCCATCCTCTTCAGCTCAACCAGTACAAGAGTCCCCAAGACTTGAGCAGGATATTAGAAGCAGTGAGCAGCGAGCAGCAGGTGCCGTGTGCCTCAACTAGCCAATAGAATAGGCTAGAGCTATAGAAGAAGGACGTAGTTGTGTTATTGTAAACTTGGGCCTCTTTAGGCAAGCTTGTAATAACGTAACTGTATATCATCATAAGCTTGTTTGCTTTGTATAAACGTATTTAAGCTTGAAACTCATGTTGGTGTAACTAAGTGAGAACATGTTAACATTCTATTTAGTTGTACCATTGTACTCGACACGTCATCCCGAAAAGTTTGTGCGGCCCTAGTTTGTCATGTGGTCGGAGTGTGAGGTGCGTGACCTGTGCACACGTAGACATGGACAAGTCAAACTAGGGGGGACCTACCGATCACCCATAGCGTAGAGAGCGGATCCCATGCACGCGTTGGGAGGAACCGGAGACATGGCTTGCTCCGAAAACTGTAGAAGGAATGGTGGTCGGCTTTTACCGGCTAAGTTAGAATAACCATAAAATTCAAAGTGACACATTAGAGTGGTTAGAGAAATCATAATAGCTTTATTGAAGTAAATCGAAAGTACAAGAGGAGTACATATCTTAGTAGTTAAGCATAGAAACGTCTAAGCTTGTCGATATGCCATGAATTTGGTATGTCCGTACTGTCCAGGTGAGCTAACCTGTAAGATGTTGGTCGTGTGACTTCCTTGATCATGAAGGGCCCCTCCCATGGGGTTGCGAGTTTATGGATACCAGCCTAATTTGTCTTCCACTTCAGGACCAGGTCCCTGACCATGAAGAACCTCTCTTTAACGTTCTTGTTGTAGTATCTATGCAAAACAGCAAGGTATTCTCTAGTCGGGCTCATGAGTGGTCGGAGGCGGCTCGGTGGTGCTCGACGTCGGAACCGTAGCCACCAATTGCTGGTCTAGAGGTTTGTCGACTGTGGAATCTTCCTCTTCGATGGAAGTCTTGAGTAGGTCTTGGATGAATACGCCATATGGGACTTTGGCTCGGGATGATCCTAACTTTGACAGCGCATCCGCTGCTTGATTTTTGTCCCGGACCACGTGTTTGTACTCGATGCCATAGAACCTGCCTTCTAGCTTTCTAATCGATTTGTAGTATGCATCCATCTTTTTGCTGGTCGTGTCCCAGTCCTTGTTGAGTTGGTTGATGACCAGAGCCGAGTCTCCATAGACATAGAGACGTTTAACACCGAGCTCAATCGTAATGCGCAAACCATGTAGGCATGCTTTATACTCGGTGGCATTATTAGATGCTGGGAAATAAATCCTGAGCACATACCAGAGCTGCTCCTTGGATGGTGACACAAAAAGGACTCCTGCTCCTGCACCGTCGATGTTGAGAGAGCCATCAAAGTACATCATCCAATACTCATCAGACCCCGGAGAGGCAAGCGTGCTTAAGTCTGTCCACTCGATGATGAAATCGATGAGTGCCTATGACTTGATTGTAGTACGGATTGCAAATTCCAAGGAGAAGGGGCATAGCTTCATTGCCCATTTGATGATGCGCCTGTTCACATCCTTGTTGCTAATGATATCTCATAGCGGGTACTCAGTCATGACCACCACACAATATCGGTCGAAGTAATGTTTCAACTTTTGGGATGTTATCAGCATGGCATAGATCAACTTCTGAATCTATGGGTACCTGGTCTTGGACTCATTGAGCACCTCACTGATGAAATAGATTGGTCGCTGTACCTTATAGACGTGGCTGGGCTCATCGCGCTCGACCACCATGGTCGTGGAGACCACTTGATTAGTAGCCATAATGTAAAGCAGGAGTGTTTCATCTTCTCTGGGAGCAGTGAGGACCGGAGGTGACATTAGGTATTGTTTTAGCTATGTGAAAGCAGCGTCTGCTTCCTCCAACCACTCAAACTTTTCAGATGCTTTGAGCAGTTTAAAGAATGGTAATCCTTTTTCGCCTAATCTTGATATGAAACAGCTGAGGGCGGCCATGCATCTGGTAAGCTTCTGAATATCCTTCACCTTTTTGGGCGGCTTCATGTCCAAGACAGCTTTGACTTTCTCTGAGTTAGGGCATATGCCGTCATGACTGACGACGTTGCCAAGTAGTATGCCAGAAGGAACACCAAAGATGCACTTTTTTGGGTTTAATTTCCACTGGAATGTGTTAAGGGCTACAAAGGTGCGTTCCAGGTTGTCAACAAGGGTATGTGCTTCCTTGGTTTTGACAACTATATCACCAACATAAGCCTCGACAAGGTCATCTTTTATCTCGTCTTTGAGGCAGGCTTGTATAGCGCGTTGGTAGGTAGCCCCAGCATTCTTGAGCCCGAACGACATTGTCGTGTAGTAGTAGGCGTCGAAAGGCATGATAAAAGATGTCTTGATCTGGTCGTCCTTTTTGAGAGTGATCTGGTGATAACCAGAGTAGCAATCGAGAAAGGAAAGCAGCTCACAACCGACGGTTGAATCTACGACCTTGTCTATGCGAGGTATGCCGAAGGGGTCCTTAGGGCAGTGTTTGTTGAGATCAGTGTAATCAACGCACATTCTCCATTCATTCTTTTTGTGTTCAAGAACCAGGTTGGCTAACCACTCTGGATGATACACTTCTTTGATAAATCTGGCTGCCAAAAGCCATGTAACTTCTACCCTAATCGCCTCCTTTTTTGTCACGAGTGAACCATCGTAGCTTCTGCTTGATAGGTTTGGCCTTGCCGTTGACATTCAAGGAGTGCTCGATCAAGTTCTGAGGTACACTGGGCATGTCAGCTGGTTTCCATGCGAACACATCCATGTTGCTCCTCAAGAACCTGACGAGTGCGTCTTCCTATTTGGGATCCAGGTTGGCCCCGATAAGGGCCATTCTGCTGGAATCATCGTCGACCAGCTAGATCACCTTGTGCTCCCTAGACTTGATGTTCTTGCATGGAGCCTCGAGCTTTGAGATCTCCAGGTGGTCGACCAAGGTCTTCTTGGCATCGAGCACGGTCTCGGCCATGCAAATAGAGAGGTCATGAGCCTCTGCTATTTTGAAACTGTCATCCTTGTAGGTATAAGCTGCATACACGTTGCCTCGGAGGGTTAGAACTCCTTTCTCGGTAGGCATCTTGAGCACCAGATACCTATAATAAGGTATGGCCATGAACTTGGTGAGGTCTTCTTGGTGTCGAGCATGGTCTCGGCCATGCGAATGAGAGGTCGTGAGCCTCTGCTATTTTGAAACTGTCGTCCTCGCAGGTATAAGCTATGTACACGTTGCCTCGAAGGGTTAGAACTCCTTTCTTGGTAGGCATCTTGAGCACCAGATGCCCTATTGAAAGCATTGTTGAGGTCGTGTGGCTAGACCCTTATGCGTCGTGCCTCCTCTTCTGCTTCAGCTTTGATTTGGCAGCGATTAAACCGGTCAATATTGCATGCCTCGTGTGCAATCCTTTCTTGTTCTGTTTTGCCAACTGCTAGCGGTTCGTCATTGCTGACAACATTGATCAAATCCCCTCACCTTGGTGGGAAAGATAGGAATTGTGGGAACCCCGAGGCATGGTCTAGGATATATAGATCGTATTCAATGCCTTCATCGTCGTGATGCTGGAGCTCGATGTGGACGGAGGCATTAGATGCGATGCCAAATGAGGAGCTAGAGTCACCCTCTTGGACCATGTGGATGGATCCTTCTTGATAATCCTCAATCCGGATCATGTTGACGAAGTTGCGTGGCTTCGGCCAAGGTCGATGTACAAGACACAGATCTGAGCAGCGCTGTATATTATACGCGTAGTTGGAGGCAGCATTTCGTAGGTCGTAGGGCTGGGCTTGGTAGTTCTTCATCGAGGCTTCACACTTAGAGAGCTGGAGTTCCGCTGCGGAGGCTAGCCAGCGATGAGCGGAGCGCCCTTCAGGAGTAGATATGACCACGAGATCTATACCAAGTCATGCAGGACAACCGGCCTAAGCGGGTCAGGTAGATCTATTGTGGGGAGCATTTACCTGCTCATTAGGTCGACTTTGAATTGCACTTACCAGAGCTAGGGTTTCGGCGAGTGTGGCAGAACCTCCTAAGGAATTGGGCCCATGTGTACCTATCGTTGTCTTGATAGACCTTGGATAGCGAACACGAGTTCCCAACAACTCAATAGGTCTATTGGGTGTCCTCGGGAAACCTGAATCATCCATGATTCTCTTTTCAAACAGGATCCCAATCACAGACATTGTAGATTACAACAGTTTCATTCAAACATATATACTAGAGTAAAAGATAGTAGAAGTCTTAAGATAACATAGTTACAAACCGGTTGTTTTCAAACTTACAATACCATGAGTGTCATACAACTATAGTAGTGGGATAATATTACATTAACTTTATTTATCATACAAACTAGTGCCTTGTCCAAAGGCCATTCATTACTCCTCATCGTCGTTGACTTCAAACACCGACATGCAGCAGGGACCAAAACAAGCCTGCGCATGCGACTCACCTGCAACAAGGGTTAACAAACCCTGAGTACAAAAGTACTCAACAAGACTAACCCGACGTAACGGTTGTAAGACTTTAGGGATGCAGGGGTTTGGGACAAGGTAAGGATGTAGCAAAATTCAAAGTCCTTTGCCAAAAGCTTACTATATTGATCCTATTCTCAAATTTTACCCCTAAGTCCTTTTAGTTCATTATCTCAACTAAATATACATTTCCCATATTCCATTCCTTCTCATTCCATTCTTATTCTCATATTTTAGTAATTCACCAGTCTTGCATTGCTTCTGTAATGAATTGAGTCTCCATATCCACGGAGCACCGGCAATTCAAATTGATTCAAGTCCTAGCTAGGGATTCCTTATCACATGACATATGTAGAACTTAATCTTGCATATATCAACCTCGCTAACGGATCCTCCTATACTAAGCCGTCTCCACGCCACCCGAGAGCACAACACACCTCAAATCCGGCCACATTCTAGCCATGAGGGTACACGCTACTCCCGCCATCTCTCCACTCCCAGTGCGTGGGCATTCGTCTTAGCATCGGATTAGCCGAAGTAGGCTTATCGGAGTATGTGACTAGTACTACAAAGTGTCTTGTTCAGAAGATCCACAATGAGTGGCCTTTAAGCGACATAGTCGGCAACATTACCCAACATTCAAGATAAGTCACCCGACTAGTCTCTAGTTCATTCTACATTCTTTCTTTCTTTGGCCAGTATGCCATCTTTGATTGTATCGAAACTTTTACTTTGAAAGCCTACCATAAAGCATACTAAGCACACTACGCCTTTATAAATGAAAACATCTTCAAGGATGGTAAACAATTATCAAGGTAGGTAATGCATCAAGTAGGTAACATTTGAATTAAACAACTTAATGCAATAAATAACATAGGTGATAAACTTTTCAAAGTAAACAAGGTAATGGCTTAATGCATAAACCAGGGCTTGCCTTCGTTGACGATCTCAGGTTCCGGATTAGTACCACAATTATCAAATCCCGTGACAACCGGGGATTCTTCTAGAACTTGCTCAACTAGAATCATTTCATTCTCGGGTTCTACACGAAATGATAACATATGCTTTAACATGATGACAATGTAAACATGATGCTTTCACGGTACATGAAATGTAAAAACACCCGCAAATGATTTTATTTCACGGTTCAGTTGCAAGCCAACAAAACCAACTTGCAATCCTACCATTAAGAACCACACATGTGACTTGACAAAATGGATCTTGAAACCCTACTAGTCACAAAACATGACCAAAACAAGATCCAACACTAATCAAACACTTAGGGTTTGCTTTTATTTATTTTTGAATTAATTTGGAATTAAGCCCAAAAATGAACTTGTTCCAAATGACCTGAAAATTTTATGTAAGATTTCTCATGACAAATTAGTGTACCAAAACAAATTTTATAATTTTTGGAATTATACAGTGACCTACAAAAATCATGGAAATTGCATTTTTTAATTAATGGACTGAATATTTGAACATTAAAAATTTATTCAAATTTCAAGTTTCAAATTTTTGAATCATACTAGAACATGTACAGAAGCTATACACAAAATTTCAGAATTTTTTGAGCTTTCATGAATTTCCTACAAATTCCCAAAGTTTCAACACTATTCACAAATTCAGAAAATAAAAATCATCACTGTTCTTCTTCCTCACTCGTACTGACAGGCTAACCCCATTGTCAGTGACTCCAAGCAATCACGGCGGTGCTACCCTCACTGATCGGCCGCAAAATGCGCTGACGATGACGCTCCGGCGAGACGGATTGCACCAACATGATCTACTACTTTCCCCGAACCAATCTCAGCTATCAAAAAGGAAAAAGGTGCACAGGAGACACCTCCACGCCAGGCATGGCGGACTGAGCACGATGGTGAACGGTGTAACCACGGTGATGCAGCAGTAGGGACTAAAGCGAAACTGTCTTCACATTCAGGAGCTCACCATGATCACGTAGGTAGACTCGGTGAAGACGGAGGTGTACTGGATCGACGGGACCACATGAGACCGAGGATGGTGGAGCTCCGGCCGGACTCGGGGAAGACGACATCACGCAGCGACGCTGGACTTCCAGGAGCGACACGATCAGGCTTGGGAGGAGCAGGAAGACAAGGCGGAGCTTTTGGCCAAAGCAATTGGCCCTAGATACTATGGCGAGAACGAATTGCACGAGTGCGGGCAAGACACCGGCGGCGAGCAGTCGACGGAAAAACTCCGATTGACGACGGCGTGCTCCTATTTATAGCAAGAAGGAGGGCGTACGGTGTTGGCAGCACACGGGCGAACTTGCCATGGAGGTATTGGCGTGTCACTGCACATGAAAGCGGCGAAACCCGATCGGCGGTGATCTCCGCGTGGCGCCGGCGGTAAGCAGAGAGGTGGAGATAGATTTTTGAAAAATTTACAAAACTGCCACTGCATCCATTTTTCAAATTACTCACAAATTTTCTAAAGAAGTTGAAAATCTCCAAAAATGAAAGTTGTTCAATTTTTTAAACTCTACAACTTTGCTTCTAGAAATATTTTCAAATTCTGCCTCCATTTTGAAATTTGAATTTGGGGTGCATTTGAGCATTTGAATCATTTCAAAATTACTCCAAATTTTATATGTAAACTTGAAAAACTTTGAATACCAAAGTTGATCTACATAAAATAACCTCCAACTTTGCTTTTTGCCTCAACCCCAAATTCCACATGGATTTTGAATTAGTCAAAAGGGGCAAAAAGGACTTTATAATTTGAATATGAATTCAAATTTGATTTGTCTTCCTTTTACTTAAATTTTGATTTTTGACCAGTAACATGGCCCATTAGGGTTATTTAAGTCAAATGACACATGGCCTCACATGATCACATGAAATTTGACCCTTGTGGTCATGATCTTTATTTAGGGTTTTTGAAACACATCACATGAAATAACAACATTATGAAATAAACCTTATTTAGTGAATGCATTCAAAACTTTATACTATATGAATGCTTTGCAATGCACATGATGACATATCAAATTTTAGTGTTAGGTCAAAACACCAGAGGTGTTACAACCCTTCCCCCTTAAAGAAATCTCGTCCTGAGATTTAAAACTTAAGGCTAAGTAATGGAAAAGGAAATGTGTCAAGCTAACACATCATAACTTTATTCAAAAGGCTAGTGAGGGGGTTTTCCATTCTGTTGACAAATGAGACAAGTTACAATATAGACAAGGTATTGCAACTAGATAGAAGTGAAGAAGTTAGGAAAATTCTCTTCTAAGTAATCCTTGGACTCCCAAGTAGCTTCATCTTCAGTGTGTTGATTCCATTGTACTTTGTAGAACTTGATCGTACATCTCCGAGTGACTCGATCTTTCTGATCTAAGACTCTAATGGGGTACTCGGCATAAGTCAAATTAGGTTCTAGTTCTACATCACCAAAGTCGATCTCTTGGTCAGGTACTTGAAGGCACTTCTTTAACTAAGATACATGGAAGATATCATGCACCGCTGACATGTGATCTGGTAGCTTGACGCGATAGGTGACTGGTCCACATCGTTGTTGGATCTGAAAAGGACCTACATATCGGGGTGCCAACTTTCCCCGAATCCCAAAATAATGAACTCCTTTCATCGGTGATACCTTGAGGTAAACATAATCTCCCACTTTGAATTCTAGCAGTCGTCTCCTCTTGTTAGCATAGCTTTTCTGTCAGGATTGAGCTACCTTCATATTGGCTTGTATGAGTTTAACTTTCTCTTTAGCTTCCTTGACCACATCCGGTCCAAAGAACCAACGTTCTCCAGCTTCTGACCAATTTAAAGGTGTTTGGCACCTATGGCCATACAGTGCTTCGAATGGTGCCATTTTAATGCTCTCTTGATGGCTATTGTTATATGAGAATTTAGCTAAGGGAAGGCATTCATCCCATTTAGCACCAAAGGAAAGGACACATGCTCTTAACATATCTTTAAGAATTTGATTTACCCTTTTCAGTCTATCCATTTGTTTATGGATGATAAGCAGAACCACGAATAAGTTTAATTCCTAAAGACTCATGTAAACTTTTCCAAAACTTGGATATGAACAATGACCCTCTGTCAGAGACAATGGTCTTGGGTGCCCCATGTAGACTGAAGATTCTATCAAGATAAATCTTTGCATACTGCTTCGCTCGATATTTATCTCTGACTGGTAGGAAATGAGCTATCTTGGTTAGATGATCAACAATAACCCATATGGAATTGTAGCCTATAGATGTCCTGGGCAATCCCACGATGAAGTCCATATAGATATCTTCCCACTTCCAAGATGGAACTGGCAAAGAATGTAATGGACCTGCAGCCTTCATATGAACCGCTTTGACTCTCTGACAAACATCACACTTGGCTACATATTGAGCTATTTCTATTTTCATTTTGGTCCACCAATATCTCTTTCTCAAATCATGATGCATTTTGTTGCTACCCAGATGAATGGAGTATCTTGTAGAATGAGCTTCATCAAGAATCTGCTTTCGCAACTCTAGATTTTTGGGTACTACCAACCTATCCTTGAACCATACGATATCTGATTCATCGATCTTGAAACATGTTGGTCTCCCAGATCTGACTTTATCCTTAATATGGGCTATGCCCTTACTTTTCTGTTGAGCAGCAATGATCTAATCTTTGATAGTGGACTCAACTATAATATTGGACAGGGAACCTTGTTCTATGATTTGTAAATTCAGATGCTACATCTCCTGACACAATGTTCACTGCATAGGTTCTACAATCAGGCAATGACAATGACTCTTGCAACTTAGGGCATCGGCAACCACATTAGCCTTGCCTGGATGATAGTGCACTTCTAAATCATAATCTTTGATAAGTTCTAACCATCTTCTTTGCCTCATATTCAACTCTGACTGAGTGAAGATGTATTTCAAACTCTTGTGGTCCGTATAGATATGACATATATTGCCCAATAAATAATGTCACCAAATCTTGAGTGAATGGACAACAGCAGCTAATTCAAGATCATGGGTGGGATAATGTTCTTCATGCTTCTTGAGTTGTCTGGAAGCATATGCTATGACTCTACCTTCTTGCATAAGAACACAGCCAATACCAATCCTAGATGCATCACAATAGATATCAAATGGCCTCTCGATATCAGGTTATGCTAATACTGGTGTAGTTGTCAGCAACTTCTTCAATGTCTGAAAGGCCTCTTCACATTCTGTTGACCATACAAACTTTGTTTGATTTTTTAGCAATCCAGTAATTGGCTTCGCAATTATGGAGAAGTCAGGGATAAATCGACGGTAATACCCTGCCAACCCTAGGAAACTACGAACTTGATGAACAGTTGTAGGCGCTTTCCAATTAAGGACTTCTTCTACCTTACTCGGATCAATAGCTATACCTTCAGCAGATAGCACATGACCTAGAAATTATACTTCCTCTAACCAAAATGCACATTTACTGAATTTGGCATATAGTTGGTGATCTCTTAATCTTTGTAGAACAATACGAAGATGTTCCGCATGTTCCTCTTTACTCTTAGAATAGATAAGAATGTCGTCTATGAACACCACTACAAACTTGTCCAACTCAGGCATGAAAACTGAGTTCATCAGGTACATGAAATGAGCCAAGGCATTGGTTAGCCCAAAAGACATGACTAGATACTCATATAGTCCATATCGGGTAGTAAACGCTGTCTTTGGCACATCTTCACGTCTGATCTTAATCTGGTGGTAGCCTGATCTTAGGTCTATCTTTGAAAACACCTTAGCTCCCGCAAGTTGATCAAAAACCAAATCAATTTGGGGTAAGGGGTATTTGTTCTTGATGGTGACTTCATTTAATGGCCAATAGTCAACACATAACCTTAAGGTTTGGTCCTTCTTCTTCATGAAGATTGCAGGGCATCCCCAAGGTGATGAACTGGGTTGAATGAAACCCTTGTCTAACAACTCTTGTAGTTGCATTTTTAATTCTGCTAGTTCTTTGGGTGGCATCCTATATGCTCTTCTGGACACTGGTGCTGTCCCTGGTTTCAGATCAATTCTGAACTCTACGTCTTGGTCTGGTGGCAGACCAGTCAGATCATCGGGAAAGATATCCATAAACTCACATACCACTGAAATTTTCTCGACTCCTTCAACAATAGTTGCATAGACTATTTCCACCGTACTCTTAGGAAAGGGAAGTTGGATGAGAAGTTGGGTTTTACTGTCTGGTGCATTTACCCTTATGGTTCTACTCAGGACATCTATGATAGCCCCGTGTTGAGTTAACTAGTTCATACCAAGGATCACATCTATATCTTGATCCTTTAATATCAGCATATTGGTAGGGAACTCATAACCTCCCAAATCAATAGGTACATGCTGAACTACCTCCCTTGTATAGATTCGTCCCCCAAACGACTGTATATGATAGGGTTCTTTTGTTTCCCCAATAGCTATCCCATGCTTCACAACAAAAGTACGATTGATGAATGTATGGGATGCACCAGAATCAAATAAGGTAATTGCAGGATGCTTAGCAATGGGAAACATACCCATCATAACTGGTTCTCCTTCTAGAATAGATTCCACTTGCGTATAGAATACCCTTCTAGTTTTCTTCTCAGCCTGACCCTTTTGATTGTTCTAAGCATTGCCCTTGTACTGATTCTGAGCTTGATTAACAGGGGCTTTGGGTGCATCAGGATTGTTCTTCCTAGGGTACGGACATTCTCGGGAAAAATGTCTGGGTTTACTACAATTATAGCATGGAAAATTGTGATTCTAGGGAGTAGCATTACGGTTTGCATTATTTGTATTGTTCTGCTGCTGCGGTGCTTGATGAGTATAAGGCGTATTAGTTGCAGGGCGAATGAAGATCTGTTGCTTGCTTTGGCCTTGTTGCGGGTGGAATGGTGCACGGCCATGATTCTGAGGATGGTATACTATCTTCTGACGCTTTCCACTTGACGATCCGGAAGCAAATATCTTCTTCTTCTTCACCTCCTTGTGTCGGCGGTAATTCTCCTCTGAAGCGATAGCAATGTTGATTGTCTCATGGTAAGTTGCGTTACCACAAGTTGCCATCATGGTCTGAAGTTTAGTGTTTAGGCCTCTAAGAAAATGATTCTTTTTCTTCCTGTCAGTATTCACATACTCAATAGCATACTGCGACAGGTGGTTAAAACGCCCAACATAATGCATCACTGGGTGCTCCCCTTGCTTAAGAGCCAAGAACTCTTCCAACTTCATGGTCATCACACTGTCCAAAATATAATGTGCCCTGAAGGCATCCTTGAATTCCCTCTAGTTGATTTGGTGACCAGTGGGCTGTACTGCTACCAAATTTGCCCACCAGGCACCAGCAGCTCCTCAGAGTGCTGTGCCGCAAACCTTGGTTTCTGAACCTCGGTATAGTGAATCAGCTCGAACTTTTGCTCTATTGTCCTAAGCCAATCATCAGCTTCTAAAGGTTCATCTACCTTAGAGAACATAGGCAGACGTGTGTTAGCAAAATCCACATAGGTTGACTTGTCATTTCCATTACGACGGCCACGATTAGGGTATGGTGCCTGCTGGTTCTATGCCAACTCCCTTAACAGCCTGGCATTCTCTACCGTTGCGTTGACGAGTGAAGCTATGGCATCTGCCATAGTCGAGGGCATTGGTGGAGGATTTGGGCACTCATCATCGTCATGCGAGCCACTAGCACCAGTTCGGGTGATAGGACGAGGCATCTGTTAGAGAAACACATTTACTTACATTATTCTTTATTGAAAGCTTTTAAAAGGTTTCATGCTACAAAGGGTCCTTATTTATATTACATGTCTTGTATCCCACAAGACAACCCTGGTTTTCTAGGAAAGCAGTAAAGGAACTACTACTACTCCAAGCTCTCAGTCTTCGGCATCCGTGCCCATATCGGAAGAAACCTCATCTTCATCTGAGAAGTACACTAACTCCTCAGGATCCTCCTCCTCTTCTTCATTCTTGACTTCTCCTGGATCTACAATCATTTCTTCATCTGTAACTTCACCATCCCCATGAGGAGGATGAAGTTGAGCGTACAACAGGTGGACATTCTCATGAAGAATGGCATTGTCCATCTCCAGATCTTCCACGTAGAACTCCAACTCATGGACGCGTTCATTGGCTGCATCCTCTCGTGTCCAGGCTTCATTCTATAGCTCCATTGTCATGGTGATACCCCTTTGCATTTTTGCCAACTCCTCTTGATCTTTGGCATGAGCTCGACGAAGAGTGTTGAGCTCCTTGTTAAGGTTCTCGATGTTGGCGGGGTTGCTTGAAGATCCTTCATCTCCTAGGGTCTTGGCACTACCTTCACCAAGCTCATGGTTTCTTGGTGCCAACTGATGATGAGGGACTCCATGAGGTCCGGTGGACTTGCGTGCGGTTTTCTTGGTCTTTGCCACAACCTATAGGATTTAAGGTAGGACTATAAGAATAGCTTGAGGATAATGGAGGTTAGCAAGAATGGGATTGACATTACTTACCCAACCACTATTAAGGGGAATTATTATGCAATGTGCTCAAGCATGATGCATGAATCGATCTTACGAATCTAAGTACAAAAGATTTATATAATCATAAGTACTAGATTTTTAATACATAGGACAAACCTAAGCATATTATCCACCACAAACTTTCAAATATGACAAGATTGAGGCTAGATCAAAGGTAAGAAGGAAGAAATTTGAACTTTAAAATATCAAGTTTACTTTCTTTGATCCAAATCAATTTGAAGGTTTTCCAAAGTAATCTATAATGATCTTAGATGGGAACTGCTCTGATACCAGCTGTGGCAGAACCTCATAAGGAATTGGGCCCACGTGTACCTATCGTTGTCTTGACAGACCTCGGATAGCGAACATGAGTTCCCAACAACTCAACAGGTTTGTTGGGTGTCCTCGGGAAACTCGAATCATCCATGATTCTCTTTTCAAATAGGATCCCAATCATAGACATTGTAGATTACAACAGTTTTATTCAAACATATATACCAGAGTAAAAGATAGCGGAAGTCTTAAGATAACATAGTTACAAACCGGTTGTTTTCAAACTTACAATACCATGAGTGTCATACAACTATAGTAGCGGGATAATATTACATTAACTTTATTTATCATACAAACTAGTGCCTTGTCCAAAGGCCATTCATTACTCCTCATCATCGTTGACTTCAAACACCGACATGCAGCAGGGACCAAAACAAGCCTGCGCATGCGACTCACCTGCAACAAGGGTTAACAAACCCTGAGTACAAAAGTACTCAACAAGACTAACCCGACGTAACGGTTGTAAGACTTTAGGGATGCAGGGGTTTGGGACAAGGTAAGGATGTAGCAAAATTCAAAGTCCTTTGCCAAAAGCTTACTATATTGATCCTATTCTCAAATTTTACCCCTAAGTCCTTTTAGTTCATTATCTCAACTAAATATACATTTCCCATATTCCATTCCTTCTCATTCCATTCTTATTCTCATATTTTAGTAATTCACCAGTCTTGCATTGCTTCTGTAATGAATTGAGTCTCCATATCCACGGAGCACCGGCAATTCAAATTGATTCAAGTCCTAGCTAGGGATTCCTTATCACATGACATATGTAGAACTTAATATTGCATATATCAACCTCGCTACCGGATCCTCCTATACTAAGCCATCTCCACGCCACCCGAGAGCACAGCACACCTCAAATCCGGCCACATTCCAGCCATGAGGGTACACGCTACTCCCGCCATCTCTCCACTCCCAGTGCATGGGCATTCGTCTTAGCATCGGATTAGCCGAAGTAGGCTTACCGGAGTATGTGACTAGTACTACAAAGTGTCTCGTTCAGAAGATCCACAATGAGTGGCCTTTAAGCGACATAGTCGGCAACATTACCCAACATTCAAGATAAGTCACCCGACTAGTCTCTAGTTCATTCTACATTCTTTCTTTCTTTGGCCAGTATGCCATCTTTGATTGTATCGAAACTTTTACTTTGAAAGCCTACCATAAAGCATACTAAGCACACTACGCCTTTATAAATGAAAACATCTTCAAGGATGGTAAACAATTATCAAGGTAGGTAATGCATCAAGTAGGTAACATTTGAATTAAACAACTTAATGCAATAAATAACATAGGTGATAAACTTTTCAAAGTAAATAAGGTAATGGCTTAATGCATAAACCGGGGCTTGCCTTCGTTGACGATCTCAGGTTCTAGATTAGTACCACAATTATCAAATCCCGTGACAATCGGGGATTCTTCCAGAACTTGCTCAACTAGAATCATTTCATTCTCGGGTTCTACACGAAATGATAACATATGCTTTAACATGATGATAATGTAAACATGATGCTTTCACGGTATATGAAATGTAAAAACACCCGCAAATGATTTTATTTCACGGTTCAGTTGCAAGCTAACAAAACCAACTTGCAATCCTACCATTAAGAACCACACATGTGACTTGACAAAATGGATCTTGAAACCCTACTAGTCACAAAACATGACCAAACCAAGATCCAACACTAATCAAACACTTAGGGTTTGCTTTTATTTATTTTTGAATTAATTTGGAATTAAGCCCAAAAATGAACTTGTTCTAAATGACCTGAAAATTTTATGTAAGTTTCCTCATGACAAATTAGTGTACCAAAACAAATTTCATAATTTTTGGAATTATACAGTGACCTACAAAAATCATGGAAATTGCATTTTTCAATTAATGGACTGAATATTTGAACATTAAAAATTTATTCAAATTTCAAGTTTCAAATTTTTAAATCATACTAGAACATGTACAAAAGCTATACACAAAATTTCAGAATTTTTGGAGCTATCATGAATTTCCTACAAATTCCCAAAGTTTCAATACTATTCACAAATTCAGAAAATAAAAATCATCACTGTTCTTCTTCCTCACTCGTACTGACAGGCTGACCCCACTATCAGTGACTCAAAGCAATCACGGCGGCGCTACCCTCACTGACCGGCCGCAAAATGCGCCGACGGTGACGCTTCGGCGAGACGGACTGCACCAACATGATCTACTACTTTCCCCGAACCAATCTCAGCTATCAAAAAGGAAAAAGGTGCACAGGAGACACCTCCACACCGGGCATGGCGGACTGAGCACGACGGTGAACGGCATAACCACGGTGATGCAGTAGTAGGGACTAAAGCGAAACGGTCTTCACATTCAAGAGCTCACCGTGATCACGTAGGTAGACTCGGTGAAGACGGAGGTGTACTGGATCGATGGGACCACGTGAGACCGAGGATGGCGGAGCTCCGGCTGGACTTGGGGAAGACGACGTCGCGCGGCGGCGCTGGACTTCCAGGAGCGACACGATCAGGCTTGGGAGGAGCAGGAAGACGAGGTGGAGCTTCTGGCCAAAGCAATTGGCCCTAGATACTACGGCGAGAATGAATTGCGCGAGTGCGGGCAAGCCACCGGCGGCGAGCAGTCGACGGAAAAACTCCGATTGACGACGGCGTGCTCCTATTTATAGCAAGAAGGAGGGCGTGCGGTGTTGACAGCACACGGGCAAACTTGCCACGGAGGTATTGGCGTGTCACTACACGTGAAAGCGGTGAAACCCGATCGGCGGTGATCTCCGCGTGGCGCCGGCGGTAAGCAGAGAGGTGGAGATAGATTTTTGAAAAATTTACAGAACTGCCACTGCATCCATTTTTCAAATTACTCACAAATTTTCTAAAGAAGTTGAAAATCTCCAAAAATGCAAGTTGTTCAATTTTTTAAACTCTACAACTTTGCTTCTAGAAATATTTTCAAATTCTACCTCCATTTTGAAATTTGAATTTGGGGTGCATTTGAGCATTTGAATCATTTCAAAATTACTCCAAATTTTATATGTAAACTTGAAAAACTTTGAATACCAAAGTTGATCTACATAAAATAACCTCCAACTTTGCTTTTTGCCTCAACCCCAAATTCCACATGGATTTTGAATTAGTCAAAAGGGGCAAAAAGGACTTTTATAATTTGAATATGAATTCAAATTTGATTTGTCTTCCTTTTACTTAAATTTTGATTTTTGACCAGTAACATGGCCCATTAGGGTTATTTAAGTCAAATGACACATGGCCTCACATGATCACATGAAATTTGACCCTTGTGGTCATGATCTTTATTTAGGGTTTTTGAAACACATCACATGAAATAACAACATTATGAAATAAACCTTATTTAGTGAATGCATTCAAAACTTTATACTATATGAATGCTTTGCAATGCACATGATGACATGTCAAATTTTAGTGTTAGGTCAAAACACCAGAGGTGTTACAGTGAGTTTGGTGCCGACCCGATCGATGGAGTCGAGCAGGTCGGTGTTATCGATCTGCTTCCCTTTGTAGCAGGGAAGCGGATGACGAGTGGTCGGCGTGGCTGAAGATGATGCAGGCATGGTCAGAGCCGTATCCACCATGGTTGGAGCCATATCCACCGTGGTCAGAGCCGTATCCACCGTGGTCGGAGCCGTAGCCGATGCAAGTGAAGCAGTGGTCGGTGTAGACTGAATCCATGCCTCCTCTGTGGTCATGGTGATGAAGTCGTTAGAGCCAGTGGTCCAGGTGATCTGGCCGATGGTGAACATGAGGCCGTTCGGCGTAGCCATGGAGCCAAAGACGATGACCATCTTGTTTGCTTGGAGAGCAGTACGCACACCCCCTACCTGGCGCGCCACTATCGATGAAATATGGTCGGCAGTCTACCTAGGGGTATGCCCAAGGTAGTAGATTGTCAGCAAACAGATGCGCAAGCCACAAACAAGACGGTGACGCAAGACAGACATGAGGTTTTATCCAGGTTCGGCCGCCAAGAAGGCGTAATACCTATGTCCTATGTCTGATTGTATTGTTGTATGTCAATGAGAGATGTTTTTAGAGGGGTCCCCTGCTCGCCTTATATAGTCCGGAGAGTAGGGTTACAGATTTTGAAACTAATCCTAGCCAGTTACAATTGCCATAGGTGGCCAGATAAGGATTCCTATTCTAACCGACTAGGATCTTGCTTAATTACCAAATCTATCTTGACTCCTTGCGTGGGACTTTGAACAGGTTGGCCGGGCCGCGCGTCATCCCTTGGTGGATTGGACCCTCTGATCTAGGCTGGCCCAAGCCTAGCCGTAAGGGTATAGGGGTCAATATCCCCATAGGATAACCAGATGCTTCGGTCAAGGTGACCAGACGCACTGGTCAATATAATACGTCAGCGTGTCAAAAAGAGCCATTTGCTCTGACTGAACTTTGGCTTGTATCCAGTCAGCACCCACCAGACATGTTCGGTCATCAAAACCCTCTGTGGAACCTTACTGATGTTGACCAGATGCTAGCACCTAGAGTCCGGTCACTTCTCTATTCAGTGTCTAGTCCATGGTCAACAACCTATCCATGATGCTACAGATACGGCTAGCATCATGTCCGGTGAGTACTAGTGTCCAGCGTCTGGCCGCACTTTGACTGTTGCTACCAATCAAATGAACTGACCAAACTCTCCAAGCTATGTCCGGTCACAACCAAACCAGTGTCTGGTCAGTCATTTGACTCTCCAATTACTTCTAATTTAAAAATTCTTTGTGAATGAAGTTGACTTATATCGACCTTAGGGCTATTCCTGAGCTAACTAGTGCTAAGTTTGACAAGTGTGCACCACACCTAATCCATTAGACTCACCTAGGTTAAGCTACTAGTCCATACCCTCCTTAATAGTATGGCCAAAGGAAAAACAAAGTCCTAAACTACTCTAAGTGTCTCTCCAACACCAAACAACACTTAGAACTAGTCCGTCCTTAACCTTTTCATCCATTCTTTGAAAACCAAAATAATTTTCATTGATAGGGGCATGACAACCATGATTGCCCAATCAATTTCCATTACCATGACCTAACTCAAATTGAATCTGCAAAACACATGTTAGTCATAGTAATCTTGTGTCATCATTAATCACCAAAACCCAACTAGGGGCCTAGATGCTTTCAATCTCCCCCTTTTGGTGATTGATAACAACACAATCTCAAGTATGTAAAAGAGATGAGTGAGGTTTTCAACATGCTTGGTTCATATAAGCTTTTGACAATAAGAGCAAATGGATTAGGCATGCTTATATGACCCAATCCAACATGGTGTACTTAAAAGATATGAATTAAGTATGAGTACATGAAGTAGAGCTCATTTGAATCGGAGTAAAACGTGAAAGAAAAGCCAATGAGCATAACCAAGTGACACATATATATATATATATATATATATATATATATATATATATATATATATATATATATATATATATATATATATATATATATAGAACTACTATCCTGTAGCTGGCTACAAAATAACTTATTCTGTAGCCACTTTAAGTTACAATAATTACTATGTTAATTTACGAGATTATAGTAACTCCTTACTAAGTGGTTTACTATAATGTTATGGTAAGTATCCCCATATGTTATAGTAACCCAACTATCATAAATATGTATTGACATTATCATAAATTAATGTATAAAATTATCATAAATGGAGGTGGCTACAGAATAACTTATTTT
This sequence comes from Miscanthus floridulus, assembly GCF_019320115.1. Taxonomy (NCBI): domain Eukaryota; kingdom Viridiplantae; phylum Streptophyta; class Magnoliopsida; order Poales; family Poaceae; genus Miscanthus; species Miscanthus floridulus. The sequence continues at coordinate 45,217,299 of NC_089585.1, forward strand.
GTAGCCGGCTACTAAATAGCATCTCCCTATATATATATATATATATATATATATATATATATATATATATATATATATATATATATATATCAATGTAGAGAGCACACATGTCACACAAGTTTCACCATCATATGTATATAATACAATGCATGAAAGTAAACTTGAATGCACAAAGTATCACACACGAAAGACCAAAAGAATCGAGTCTATCTCACACACTCCCCCTAAATCTAACATACTCGGCCCTAACATACTCGGTCCCTCTCCCCCTTTGGCATCAAGCACCAAAACCTAAAGGTCAGACGGTGGGACAGGAGTAGTCGAGTCAGGCGCTGAGGTGCGGTGAGAGACCTGGAACTGAGCTGCATCATTCTCTGACCCTAAACTCTAAGGGGTCTGACCCTCTGTAGCTAGAAGTGAAGGTGAAGCAGTCTAGGTTAGGTCAGTAACTGGCATGGCCTATGACTCTGTAGGTGTCACTATAGGAAGGGGAGCCACATCTACTGATGTCGCTGTCGCTGAAGCCTCAAGTGTAGGAATGACTATCTAAGGTGGCTCGGATGATGCAATAGACGATGGAATTGTCTCAGTAGTCCTGATAACTAGAGTAGCTATGGTAGGACCAAAGACTTAGAATACTGGAGGTGTAGCCTACCCTGTAAGCTCACTGAAGGTAGTGCCAAGACTCCTAGTGACTGGGGTGTCCATCACTAATGCCAAAGAAGTTTGAGTTAGAGTGAAGCCTGTAACAATAGGAGTAAAGGATGGACCCTGAGCTATCCCTGGTGAAACAAACCACTAAGACACCTGCTCTGTAGGTGAGGCAAACTGAGGAGCTAGTTGTCTCTAACTCGAAAGCCAACTAGGTTATATAGCTAGAGTCACTAGAGTGGTGGTGGTAGGCTAGCCTATCTAAAATATAGACTGCTGAGGATCAACCCTGATAGTAGTGAATACATGCTGCATGAAGTCAAGTAACTACTGCTAAATCATTAGCTACTGCTACTATCGCTGAAACCCATCCTATCATGCCTGAACCTAAGCAAGTGTAGCTGCGATCTCCTATGCCTGGTGTGCCTGGTCCTACCTCATCCGCTCAAGTACAGCTAGAAATGCTAGGTCTTAGAAATGCTAGTTCTATCTACGGTGGCTATGGTGGAGCTAAGCTAGAGCCACTGGCCTCTCTGTCATGTGGATAAGGTGTCATCTGCAAAATCGGCTGATAATCATCATTTGAGCTATCACTCGGGTCACTCTTAACCTCATCTTCCTACTGTGCATCAAGCTCCTCCTCCTCTATCTCTACGATGCCCCTGATGATCTCATCCTGCTGAGCTGCTGTCTCTAGTACCTCCAGGCAATGACTCGACTAGTAAGGTATCCTCGCACGACTATCAGGTAATGCACTAGCCACAGCTTAATTCGAGTCAGGCCCTCATGGTAGCCCATCCTCGAAAGCAGAGTCCTCCTCATAATAGCATCAAGAAGCCGAGCTATAGGTGTAAGATCACATGGTGTCCTGCTTGACCCCTCACTAAATGGCTCTATGAAGCATGGTCTGACAAGATCTGTAGGAGGCACAAGTCCACCATGAGAGTGTCATGGAGGCTCTATCTATGCATAGCATGTCTCATGAAGATGAATAGGTGACTCTAGAATCCTCTATCTCTCTGACCCTCGAGCTCTGGAGCCTCTAGTCACACCCTCAGAAAGCAAAATGAATAAACCTGTGTCTCGAATCAATCCATAAGGAGGAGTAGAACTCATGGACCCAAGATAGAACATACTGACCAGTCCATCCAAGGAGATCTGACAAGCCTAGTAGATAAGTGAGGTGAGGACAGATCTGCTCGCCTGCACCTACAACTAGAGACTCTATGGAGCAGACCCGCTGAGATCTAAAAACAACACTGTTGTTGAGATATGCACTATAGAAGTCCTCATGAAACATAGTGTAGAAGTGCTCTAAGGCACACTCATCCCGCCTTGGTGGAAACCAATCCTTAAACTGTACGAACCATAGCTACTGCACCTATCTAGCTATGGCTACCCTTAGGTCAAGGTGAACTACCGGAGGTGGACCCTATGGTCTAGGAGGTGGATGAGAGCCTTGCCTCTATGTTTGAGGCCTCGATGACACCTGAGTGCTTATGCGACTAGAGCATCAAAGTTGTGGCTGTGCTACTTGCTCTGTCTCCTCAACCTGCCCTCCTTGCTGAGCGTCCTCTGTCTACTCTGCTGACTATGTATGCTGCTCAGTCACCCCCTAAGTCTAACTCTTGTCTAAAAAGACACGCCGTCCTCCAAGCATGATGGTCCTAGGTGGACTACCAAGATGAGCATCAATCCTCCCTATGGTGGCTCTTTGAGCCGATGACAACTGATCGCCTATGCGAATTGTAACAGAACCGACCAATTTATAAGAGCACAAGTACGAAAGCAATCACCGGAGTGCTCAAACCGTCATACTTGAACCCATATAAACCTAGTAGTCAACTGAAACCACGAAGGATTTCAAACCAACTTGCATACAACCAAGATCACAGTAATTCAACATAACAAGCCACATGTTACATCCATTTCACAAGTAGTTCATAAGTACCTCATACATCAGAGTACACATAGTTATTCCAAACGAGTTCACAAATAGCGAAAGCAAAGTATTTTAACACCATCACACACACTTAGTTCAAAAACAAGCCAGTACCATAGTCATATCCAGCAAAAGCAGTAAGATAAGATAACATAAATGATCATGCCCATGATCTAGTCTTCATCCCCCGTAGGGTGGAGATAATACTTGCAGTAGCCGTTATAGAGCACGTCATCTGCAACAAGGGGGAATAAACCTTGAGTACAAGAAGGTACTCAGCTAGACTTACCCGTCGTAAACCAGAAATAAATGACCCCAAGGAGTATGCAAGGCTTTATCGGGGGATCTTGCTTGACAACCATTTTGCATAAAAGCTTTAGTGATAAGAGAGCATAATTTGATTTATGAGTAAGCAGCAAGTTAACAATATTAACCTATCAACTAGATTAGCACCTGTACTAGAGCAAGCAATTGATTAACTCCAAACATTAGTAACCATATCCGGTATAATGTTGTATCATCATCATCGATTTAACCATCAAGTTCAATTAAGTGCATCTACGTTGTCGCTGCTCAGTCAAGTTCTCACTATCCGGGAGAGACGGCGATTCGAATCGATTCCTATCCAGCTGGAGGGGTATTCCTAACACAAACCCAGGCATACCGCGTGAAGGTAGCCTTAGGTCACCTTTGGTACATCTCAGGAATCGTGGCTCCGAGCAGCGCCGCACTCTCAGGGAGTCCACTCTGCCAGGTGGTCAATCTCACCTCGGACTTACGCCAATAGCTCCCCGCACATCCTTACTACCGCCAGGGTGCGCACTAAGTGATAGGCATGCGTTGAGCTACTCGGCTTCGCGGTCAGAATGAGTTATCCGGCCAACTAAGTGATAGGCATGCGTTCAACATGACATGAGGACGTACAGCGAATCGGTCCTTAACCAACACAGATGGGGATAGATCCACACCCAAGACCTCCTTGCCTTATTGCTTCTCTATCGACATCCCGCACGGTCACAATTCATTATTAACACATGGTTATTCTCCACGATAGCAAATATACCCAACCATGACCCGACATTCTCCTCACATGCAGGTGACAGGAAATCACCTGACTCTTACCGGTCTAAGCATGGCTAAGCTTTGATTCGCTCCTGGACCTAAATAGGATTTAGGGTACGTATACTGGCCAAGGAATAGATATATATGCAACAAGTGTTCGCATCCAATTCCTATCACTTAATGCATCAATAAATAAAGATACTCAAAGTAACCATTTTTAAAACATAGGAGACTTAGAATGCTTCGGGGCTTACCTTTTAGAAAAGATGAAGGTTGGTGATCGGGGCACTCAAGAACTTCTTCGTTGACTCCTTCTTCGGGGGTTTGCACCTCCTGCTCCTGAGCTTGCTGCGGCTCCTCCGGAAGTACTGGCTCGAATTCCAGAAGCGTAACTCCCTCCAGAACACATATTGCATGCATATGCATAGTATAAGAATCATGCATGCATAAGAGATGGAAGATGATGATGACATGTATAGACATGTCTGAATGGACGCATGAAAGACATAATGACGTAAGATTAACATCGATTTTTACCGAGTAGGTGCATATCTCTTTTTAGAAAACAAGAACGGCACACTCACCAAGTTCTAATAACCTAAGATAAAGTTGTTCATCTTCAGTAAGAGGTCTAGCACCTGCAACTAACAATTTATCTTAATTAGCCTAGCATCTAAATCATCACATCAACTCATAGAAAGCAAACAAGTCAGTCACTACACTCAACAGTTTTCAGGCTGCAAACAGCAGCTACAAGTTTGATCCATAACTGGAGTTCTACAGATCCAAATACCATGATTTAAGACTTTCTGGAAAGCCTGTAAAATTGTCTATAACTTTGTTATTGACCACTTTCCCAGGAAATCAATTGATCATGGCGAACTTTATAAAGTTCCTAGAATTGTCCAGAAAGACACAACGCAAGAAATAATTATTAACTTACGCTGTAAACATACCAACGGACAAGACCTACTTTACTAACTCATCACACAAGTTGAAAGAACACCAGAAAACATAGTGTCCATTCCTAAATAAATTATTCTCATGCCTTTAATAATTTAGGTAGAGACTTTGGTTAAATAATAAACACATATCGAAAGTGTAGATAAAATTCCACAAAAAATACAGTAGCTTATACATGTCTTCGATAGGATACTACATAAATTTCACATCAATTGAACAAGTATCTCATCCTACACAAAAATGATAAGGCATAAAGGCTTAAAATGGCATAAATAGGAAACCTCAGTGAAAAGTGTCAAGCAACAGATTTCATATTTTTCCTAGCATACTTAAGGTACTAGGATGCTACCCACCAAATTTCAGGGTCATAGGATTCCTAGATAATTTACAAAAATTCACACAAGTATCAACCAATGATAAAAGAAAAATCTATAACTAAACAACCATACATGCAATGACTCTCCAATTTTTACCAGAGCTTCTACTAAGCAAGAATAGCTTACCCACAAAATTTCATAATTTTTGGATCAAAGAAACTCAAAATATAATTTAAACAAGTTTGCATGCATTTAAAAACACATTTTAGGTTCCTATTTAATTCATCCAAAATTTCTACATCATGTGCTCATGTCCTATTTTTCTTAAATACTACACTTTACTGTGATTCTACCAAAATTTGCCTCACTCCATTTGGCTCTACCACTGTGGAGATGCAAAATTCACAAAATAGCATAACAAATCTACATTTAAAATCAAGTCTAAAACTCTATGAGCCATTGACAGGCGAGGCCCGCGGGGTCAATGGACCCATCGGCCAGTCATAGCCAAAGCAGGGGAGGTCGTTGACCGGCCACCGCTCGACGATGGCGAGGATTCCGGCGAAGGGAGTGGCACCAACGTGCTCAGCACATTGCCCCGCACCGATGGGAGTAGAAAACGTACCCCTAGCTACAGCGGAGGAGGTCGCCGGCGGCAATGGCAGTTGTGGTGGCACTACGCGAGGTATGCCGGCCAACTCAGGCCATGGTGGTCTGACCTAAGCTTGGCATGAGCATCTAGAGTTCGCAGGGAAACCGAGGGAAGGGAGAGAAAAGAGTGAGAGAGCCCGATGGTAGTTGGCCACGGCGGGCTCAACTCCGACTCCAGCGGCAATGGTGGAGCGCTGCGGAGAAGAAGAAGAACGGCGTCTACCTTGACTCTCTAGCTCAGTGGTGAGGTGGACGAGCTCTGGAGGAAGAAGATGGAGGCTAGCTAGAAGCGGCGTTTTCATGGCAGCGAAAGATCTCGGCGACGGTGCAGCTTGGCAGCAATGGCGCAGCGGCGATGCTTTTCTCGGTGGCTCCAGCATGCGTGACAGAAGGAAATAGAGAGTAAGGGCGAGTGGAAGGGCAGGCGGGTGCAGCCTTCAAGCGTTCGCCAGTGGCCAGCGGCATCAGGCTAGCCACAGCACGTGGCCAGCACGATCAGACGGCCGGCGACGGGTGGCGCCACGTGGCCGACGAGTTCTAAACCTGCCGACACTATAGCTCGCCATTCAGTTGAGACCTCAACGCCTGACAGCGTGATTTGGAGCCGATGGATCTCCAAATCCTTTGGCCATTAGCACAAACCTCCTAAACAAAAGTTGAAGTACTATGTACTAGCTACAAAACTCCTTTAGAGATCAAATTCTAATTTGCAATGGATGGAGAGTAAAATCAAGCCAAAGTCAAGCCTACAAAACTGGAAATCAGCCCTTGGACTTAGAAAATTTCTAAGTATAGAATTCAACCCCAAATCTGACTTGTGGGACCTTTTTGAGCATGTTCCACACATTTTCATGAGTTGGTCATAAAATAACTTTTGTTATTTATATAATTTGCTACAACTTTGCTTTAGGTTGCTCAGACATACAAACAATCTAAATTATACTGTTAAACAGTCAAACTTAGGAGCTCTAGTGTTCTACAATGGTCAAACCATGACTTGGAAGTGTAATTAGGCAATAAGACCAACATAAACATTGTTCCTAATTACATCCTAAGTGTAGCTAAGTTGTTTAAGGGGACATTTAACACACATTTGCATAGACCACCCATGAGCACACACAATTGCTATCATGGAACCAAACAATCCAAATGAAACACACATGAAATGATGACATTCATAATGATATGATGCTTATGAATGAGATGATGATGCTCATGCTCATGTGATGCAAGTGTTTTAGTGGAACCATAACACTGGGGTGTTACAGCCCTCCCCCCTTATAAAAATCTCACTTCGAGATTTGAAAAGCGTACCATTTTGAATAAAAGGTAGGGTATACATCCTTCAAATAATCTTCCTGTTCCCACGTTGCATCGCTGTCACTACCCTGGTTACTCCACATAACCTTGTAGAACTTAACCACACGGTTCCGAGTTACTCTTTCTCTCATGTCGATAACCCACACTGGTCTTTCTTCATAGGATAGATCTGATTTCAACTTGACATCTCTAAGTGAAACTCTTTCTTCGGGAACACGGAGACATTTCTTCAATTGAGATACATGAAAACATTGAAGATAGCTCTCATCTCGTAAGGTAACTCTATCTTGTAAGCTACCTTCCCACTCTTCTCTATGATCAGATATGGACCTACATACCTAGGTGCAAGCTTCCTCCTTACTCCAAATCGCTGCACACCTTTCATCGGTGATACCTTCAGATAAACGTGATCACCCACTTCAAACTCAATTGGCTTCCTTCTTTTATCCGCATAGCTTTTCTGCCTAGCTTGAGCGGCTTTCATGTGTTTTTTGATAGTACGGACTTGTTATTCAGCCTCTTCGACAAAATCAATGATGTAGTATCTCCTTTCTCTAGATTCAACCCAGTTCAAAGGAGTTCTACACTTGTGACCATACAACACTTCGAACAAGGCCATCTTGATACTTTCTTGATAACTATTATTATAGGAAAATTCAGCCAAGGGTAACCACTTATCCCATGAACCTTTGGATGATATGACGCAAGCTCTTAACATGTCTTCTAATATTTGATTCACCCGCTTCGTCTGTCTAGAGGTTTGTGGATGATAAGCAGAACTTCTAACTAAGTTGGTCCCTATCATCTTATGCAGTTGTTCCCAAAAACGAGCGATGAACTGAGGTCCTCTGTCGGATACAATGGTCCTAGGAACACCATGGAGACGTACTATCTAGTTAAAATATAGCTCAGCATAGTCACTTGGTCGATAGTCAACTCTAACTGGTATGAAATGAGCAGACTTTGTTAAACGATCCACTATTACCCATATGGAATTAAAATTCTTTTGGGTAGGGGGAAGTCCAACAATGAAATCCATACTAATCTCTTCCCACTTCCATCCTGGTATAGACAATGGTTGGAGAAGTCCGGTAGGCTTCATGTGAATTGCTTTGACTCTACAACAATTGTCGCACCTTGCAACATAAGCTGCGATTTCTTTCTTCATCTTGGTCCACCAAAAGCGAGATTTCAAATCTTGATACATTTTGCTACTTCCTGGGTGGATAGATAACTTGGATGAGTGAGCTTCTTCTAAGATTTGGTTTCTAAGCTCTTTGTCCTTCGGTACTACCAATCTATCCTTAAACCATAGAACACCCTTCTCATCAATGCGAAAGTGTTTTGTCTCTTGTTCCTTCATCTTTCTTTTGATGTGGAACACACCCACATCGGTTTTCTGAAGCTCGATGATTTTACTTTCTATAGAGCAACTAAGGGTAATACTGTGCAACACAGCAGGATGTAACAGATGCGCCAAATGATAATCTGCTTCCAAGAGAGAATTATAGTGAGATTTCCTACTCAAAGCATCAGCAACAACATTTGCTTTACCCGAATGATAATGAACTTCTAAGTTATAATCTTTAATCAACTCTAGCCATCTTCTCTATCTCATGTTCAATTCTGGTTGAGTGAAGATATACTTGAGACTTTTATGATCGATATAAATATGGCACACGTTACCAAGCAGGTAATGCCTCCAAATCTTCAAAGCATGAACAACCGTAGCTAACTCAAGATCATGAGTTGGATAATTAGCTTCGTGGTTCCTTAGCTGACGTGAGGCATAGGTGATAACTCGGCCTTCCTGCATAAGGACACATCCTAAACCGGTACCTGATGCATCACAAAACACATCAAAAGGTTTCTTGATATCAGGTTGTGCCAACACAGGAGCTGATGTCAACAAGGTCCTTAAAGTGCAAAAAGCAGTCTCACACTCCGGAGTCCAAACAAACTTCACATCTTTTTGAAGCAACCTGGTCATGGGCTTGGCTACCTTAGAGAAATCTGGAATGAATCAACAATAATATCTAGCTAAACCAAGGAAACTTCTGACCTCATGCACTAAAGTTGGTGCCTTCCAATTCATGACTTCTTGCACCTTAGACGGATCAATTGAAATCCCTTCATCGGACAACACATGACCCAAGAAAGGTACTTTCTTAAGCCAAAACTCACATTTACTGAACTTGGAATAAAGCTTATGCTCTTATAGCCTAGATAAAACAACTCTCAGATGCTCAGCATGTTCTTCAGCATTTACAGAAAAGATCAAGATGTCATCAATGAAGACAACTACAAATTTGTCCAGTTCCTCCATGAACACATAATTCATCAGATATATGAAGTATGCAGGAGCATTGGTCAGGCCGAAAGACATAACCAGATACTCATACAACCCGTATCTGGTGGAGAAAGCGCTCTTAGGCACATCCTCCGGTCTAATCTTTATCTGATGATAACCAGATCTCAAATCAATTTTTGAGAATACCTTTGCCTTGGACAACTAATCAAACAAAATATCAATGCGGGGCAATGGGTACTTGTTCTTGATTGTCACCGCATTGAGTGGACGATAATCCACACACATGCACAATGACTTGTCCTTCTTCTTCACAAATATAGCAGGACAACTCCAGGGAGAGGCACTAGGTCGGATAAGGCCTTTCTCTAATAGATCTTGTAACTAAACTTTAAGCTCTGCTAACTCATTGGGCAGCATCCTATAAGGCCTTCTAGAAATAGGTGTAGTGCCCAGCACTAACTCGATCTTGAATTCTATATCTTGATCCAGCGGTAAACTAGGTAGATCATCAGGAAATACATCTAGAAATTCACACACTACTAGGATGTCCTCAATTCTCAGGGTCTAGATAGCATTAGCAGTGTTGTGGAGTTCTAGCTCTCTGGGAAATGGCACAAGGAAGGCTTCCTTGCTGATAGGATCCCTCAACATAACGACCCTAGTGAAAGTATAAATGAGCACTCCATGACCGCTCATCCACTTCATTCCCAAGATTACATCTATCCCTAATCCTGGTAGAACTACCACATCAGCCATAAACACTCATCCCTCTATTTTGATACTCACCCCCAGCACTATTTGATTGGTCAAAATATTACTTCCAGCTGCACTAATGCAATAACTACCCATGGATACTGTAATTACCTTCTGATTGTATTTTGATGCAAAAGCTAGACTCATAAATGAATGCGAAGCACCAGAATCAAATAGTACCACTACTGGATGGTGATTCACAAGAAACTTACCCATGGTTACCACCTCTCCTGAGGGTATCTCGGTCACGTTGGTGTAGTTAACATGTCCTTGATGAGCACCAGAATTCCCTTGCTTCTGATTGTTCTTCTGAGGATATGGACAATTCTTGGACCAATGACCTGTCCTACCACAATTCTAGCAGGGCCTATTAGCTGGCAGAACAAAAGAATTTCCTAGTCTTGTGGTGCCCTTTAGAAGAGGTACAGTAAATGCCTTCTTGAAACCAGTCTTTGCCTAATTCTTCTTTTGTGGTGGCCGGTACCTAACGGTTGTAGTCGGTGGGCAAAATCGAGTCTTCGCTACTGGATCTCTAGCCTGAGAGACACCTACCTCAAAGGCCCTCTTATGACTTTTGGAAGCAGCATAGACATTATCGTTATTCTCTTGAGTAAGAGCATCGCTTATGAACTCATTAAAAGTGACACTCTTGTTGTTCCCCATGGACTTCATCAGTTTAGGACTAAGCCCTCTCATAAAGCTAGCGATTTTCTTTGCTTCTGAATCAATGAATTCTAGAGCATACCTTGCCAGATGATTGAAGGCATGAAGATATTCAGTGAGTGTCTTGGTGCCCTGCACCAACTTCATAAACTCATTGTGCTTTATGGCCATCAACCCGGGAGGAATATAATGACTCTTGAAAGCCTCCTGGAATCGATTCCAAGTGATCTGGGCATTTTCTGGTAGGGTGGACCGATAATGTTGCCACCATATACTTGCTAGTCCTTGTAGCTGATGTGAAGCATACTCCACCTTCATCTGCTCTGTCACCCTAAGCAAACGGAACTTGTGCTCAAGCATGTTTAGCCACTCTTCTGCTTGGAGCGGCTCTTTAGCTTCCTTGAAGATGGGTGGCTTGGTATCTTGGAATTCCTTGAAATCACTAAACTGGTTGGGCTCTGGACCCTATCGTTGATGGCAGCCCTGTGCTTGATGCTGGGCTAGGGTACGCATATCATCGCCCAACGCACACTGACCTTCCACAAGCATGGCCAACAGATCACACGGTGTGGGCAATGGTGGTGGTGGAAGATCATCTTCACCACTACCCCTAGCATGGCCTGAACGCAGATTGCGCGACATCTACAGAAGCGCATTTGTGAGTAATGATGGATGATGTCAGATACATTACAAATGAATTGTAGAATTATGCCAAACTAAACTTATTGAAAAGATTAATTTCATACAATAAACAGAGGCACAATAATTCATCCTCATAACATCGCCATAACTTTACTCCGCACATTCATGCAATGCATACGCTCACATGCCAAATTTTTGGTCAACTTCAAAGCTAGACTTCGATTTAAAGCTCACATCCAAATGGAGCCAACATGCAAGTTTCAGAGATTACATCTAAGTATAACGAGGCATCTCCGTGTATCCTACTGAATGTAGCACCATCCATAACAGGGTTGGGGTGCCAAACACATGAAGGAATGTGCTGCTCTAGGGCGGTAGTGCTAGTGTGGCCATCAGTAGTAGCATTGCAACTTGGGCGTGAGAGGATTACCATACAGGATGAGAAATGTATAACGGAATACTTAAAGATAAGGGAGGGAGTGATGCACAAATGGAATGGCATGAGTAAACATGATGCATGCACGTTCCGTACGTCCTCACGAATCTTAAGAAAATTTAACATTCTAGCGACATAGACGGTGGCATACATATGTTCTCTCATATACGTATCTAGTCGAGCTACATGTTGCGTTGTTAGTGTACCTGCAGAAAATTTCATTGCAGCCCATCCCAACAAAAGAAATAAGTACGCAATGAAAGCAGTAAACTAAGATACTCTCCATATATACATCCCCGAATATATATACTTCGGTATCCAAAGCTACCCAATTGATACACCCGCAATTAAGTACCTTCATATGTACATGTGTGCAACATGTAAACATTCCGATAACCATAACTAACTCTCCCCTAGACCGATAGTTGGACGGTCATGCTCTCACAACTCACTTTACCTAGGCATAGAGGCAATTGATCCATACATTACCACCCAAGCTGATGGCATCCATACAATAGCACGCCGTATGGACGACGAAATAAAATGAAAGCAATTACCCCCCAAAAGTTATTACATAAATAAGCCACCTGAAAGTCCTTATTTGGGCATAGAGGATATGACAACTAGCATACTTAGCTAAAATTTCAGATTTGAACACCTATATATAGATAGCTATAAGATGTCAAAACTAATTTTTGCAAACAAAAGCTTTTGTTTTAAATACACATATGACATGTTTAATGTTGAATCTAGCTCCGATACCAGCTGTAATAGAACCGACCAATTTATAAGAGCACAAGTATGAAAGCAATCAACGGAGTGCTCAAACCGTCATACTTGAACCCATATAAACCCAGTAGTCAACTGAAACTATGAAGGATTTCAAACCAACTTGCATACAACCAAGATCACAGTAATTCAACATAACAAGCCATATGTTACATCCATTTCACAAGTAGTTCATAAGTACCTCATACATCAGAGTACACATAGTTATTCCAAATGAGTTCACAAATAGCGAAAGCAAAGTATTAACACCATCACACACACTTAGTTCAAATACAAGCCAGTACCATAGTCATATCCAGCAAAAGCAGTAAGATAAGATAACATAAATGATCATGCCCATGATCTAGTCTTCATCCCCCACAGGGTGGAGACAATACTTGCAATAGCTGTTATAGAGCACGTCATCTGCAACAAGGGGGAATAAACCCTGAGTACGAGAAGGTACTCAGCTAGACTTACCCGTCGTAAACCAGAAATAAATGACCCAAGGAGTATGCAAGGCTTTATCGGTGGATCTTGCTTGACAACCATTTTGCATAAAAGCTTTAGTGATAAGAGAGCATAATTTGATTTATGAGTAAGCAACAAGTTAACAATATTAACCTATCAACTAGATTAGCACCTGTACTAGAGCAAGCAATTGATTAACTCCAAACATTAGTAACCATATCTAGTATAATGTTGTATCATCATCATCGATTTAACCATCAAGTTCAATTAAGTGCATCTACGTTGCCACTGCTCAGTCAAGTTCTCACTATCCGGGAGAGACGGTGATTCGAATCAATTCCTATCCAGCTGGAGGGGTATTCCTGACACAAACCCAAGCATACCGCGCGAAGGCAGCCTTAGGTCACCTTTGGTACATCTTAGGAATTGCGGCTCCAAGCAGCGCCGCACCCTCAGGGAGTCCACTCTGCCAGGTGGTCAATCTCACCTTGGACTTACGCCAATAGCTCCCCGCACATCCTTACTACCGCCAGGGTGCGCACTTTCACTTCTCGGTCTTCTGGCCTGAGTCGAGCTACTCGGCTTCACGGTCGGAACGAGTTATCCAGCCAACTAAGTGATAGGCATGCGTTCAACATAACATGAGGACGTACAGCGAATCGGTCCTTAACTGACACAGACGGGGATAGATCCACACCCAAGACCTCCTTGCCTTGTTGCTTCTCTATCGACATCCCGCCCGGTCACAATTCATTATTAACACATGGTTATTCTCCACGATAGCAAATATAGCCAACCGTGACCCGACATTCTCCTCACATGCAGGTGACAGGAAATCACCTGACTCTTACCGGTCTAAGCATGGCTAAGCTTTGATTCGCTCCTGGACCTAAATAGGATTCAGGGTACGTATACTGGCCAAGGAATAGATATATATGCAACAAGTGTTCGCATCCAATTCCTATCACTTAATGCATCAATAAATAAAGATACTCAAAGTAACCATTTTTAAAACATAGGAGACTTAGAATGCTCCGGGGCTTGCCTTTTAGAAAAGATGAAGGTTGGTGATCGGGGCACTCAAGAACTTCTTCGTTGACTCCTTCTTCGGGGGCTTGCACCTCCTGCTCCTGAGCTTGCTGCGGCTCCTCCGGAAGTACTGGCTCGAATTCCAGAAGCGTAACTCCCTTCGGAACACATATTGCATGCATATGCATAGTATAAGAATCATGCATGCATAAGAGATGGAAGATGATGATAACATGTATAGACATGTATGAATGGACGCATGAAAGACATAATGACGCAAGATTAACATCGATTTTTACCAAGTAGGTGCATATCTCTTTTTAGAAAACAAGAACAGCACACTCACCAAGTTCTAATAACCTAAGATAAAGTTGTTCATCTTTAGTAAGAGGTCTAGCACCTGCAACTAACAATTTATCTTAATTAGCCTAGCATCTAAATCATCACATCAACTCATATCAAGCAAACAAGTCAGTCACTACACTCAACAGTTTTCAGGCTGCAAACAGCAGCTACAAGTTTGATCCATAACTGGAGTTCTACAGATCCAAATACCATGATTTAAGACTTTATGGAAAGCTTGTAAAATTGTCTATAACTTTGTTATTGACCACTTTCCCAGCAAAATCAATTTATCATGGTGAACTTTATAAAGTTCCCAGAATTGTCCAGAAAGACACAACGCAAGAAATAATTATTAACTTACGTTGTAAACATACCAACGGACAAGACCAACGTTACTAACTCATCACACAAGTTGAAAGAACACCAGAAAACATAGTGTCTATTCCTAAATAAATTATTCTCATGCCTTTAATAATTTAGGTAGAGACTTAGGTTAAATAATAAACACATATCCAAAGTGTACATAAAATTCCACAAAAAATACAGTAGCTTATACATGTCTTCAATAGGATACTACATAAATTTCACATCAATTGAACAAGTATCTCATCCTACACAAAAATGACAAGGCATAAAGGCTTAAAATGGCATAAATAGGAAACCTTAGTGAAAAGTGTCAAGCAACAGATTTCATATTTTTCCTAGCATACTTAAGGTACTAGGATGCTACCCACCAAATTTTAGGGTCATAGGATTCCTAGATAATTTACAAAAATTCACATAAGTATCAACCAATGATAAAAGAAAAATCTATAACTCAAAAACCATACATGCAATGACTCCAATTTTTACTAGAGCTTCTACTAAGCAAGAATAGCTTACCCACAAAATTTCATAATTTTTGGATCAAAGAAACTCAAGATATAATTTAAACAAGTTTGCATGCATTTAAAAACACATTTTAGGTTCCTATTTAATTCATCCAAAATTTCTACACCATGTGCTCATGTCCTATTTTTCTTAAATACTACACTTTACTGTGATTCTACCAAAATTTGCCTCACTCCATTTGGCTCTACCACTGTGGAGATGCAAAATTCACAAAATAGCATAACAAATCTACATTTTAAATCAAGTCTAAAACTCTATGAGCCATTGATAGGCGAGGCCCGCGGGGTCAATGGACCCACCGGCCAGTCATAGCCGAAGCAGGGGAGGTCGTTGACCGGCCACCGCTCGACGACGGCGAGGATTCCGGCGAAGGGAGTGGCACCAACGTGCTCAGCACATTGCCCCGCACCGATGGGAGTAGAAAATGGACCCCTAGCTACAGCGGAGGAGGTCGCCGGCGGCAATGGCGGTTGTGGCGGCGCTGCGCGAGGTATGCCGGCCAACTCAGGCCATGGTGGTCCGACCTAAGCTTGGCGTGAGCATCTAGAGTTCGCAGGGAAACTGAGGGAAGGGAGAGAAAAGAGTGAGAGAGCCCGGTGGTAGTTGGCCACGGCGGGCTCAACTCCGACTCCGGTGGCAATGGCGGTGCGCTACGGAGAAGAAGAAGAACGGCGTCTACCTTGACTCTCCGGCTCAGTGGCGAGGTGTATGAGCTCTGGAGGAAGAAGATGGAGGCTAGCTGGAAGCAGCATTTTCACGGCGGCGAAAGAGCTCGGCGACGGCGTGGCTTGGCAGCAATGGCGCAACGGCGCTGCTTTTCTCGGTGGCTCCAGCATGCGCGAGAGAAGGAAATAGAGAGTAAGGGCGAGTGGAAGGGCAGGCGGGCGCGGCCTTCAAGCGTTCGCCAGTGGCCAATGGCGTCAGGCCAGCCACGGCACGTGGCCAGCATGATTAGACGGCCGGCGACGGGTGGCGCCACGTGGCCGACAAGTTCTGAACCAGCCGACACTGTAGCTCGCCATTCAGTTGAGACCTCAACGCCTGATAGCGCGATTTGGAGCCGATGGATCTCCAAATCCTTTGGTCATTAGCACAAACCTCCTAAACGAAAGTTGAAGTACTATGTACCAGCTACAAAACTCCTTTAGAGATCAAATTCTAATTCGCAATGGATAGAGAGTAAAATCAAGCCAAAGTCGAGCCTGCAAAACTAGAAATCAGCCCTTGGATTAGAAAATTTCTAAGTGTAGAATTCAACCCCAAATCTGACTTGTGGGACCTTTTTGAGCATGTTCCACACATTTTCATGAGTTAGTCATAAAATAACTTTTTTTATTTATATAATTTGCTACAACTTTGCTTTAGGTTGCTCAAACATGCAAACACTCTAAGTTGTACTTTTTAAACAGTCAAACTTAGGAGCTCTAGTGTTCTACAATGGTCAACCATGACTTGGAAGTGTAATTAGGCAATAAGACCAACATAAACATTGTTCCTAATTACATCCTAAGTGTAGCTAAGTTGTTTAAGGGGACATTTAACACACATTTGCATAGACCACCCTGAGCACACACAATTGCTATCATGGAACCAAACAATCCAAATGAAACACACATGAAATGATGACATTCATAATGATATGATGCTTATGAATGAGATGATGATGCTCATGCTCATGTGATGCAAGTGTTTTAGTGGAACCATAACACTGGGGTGTTACACGAATGCCACTGCCAGGTCCACCTATCTCGGCATGCTCTACAACGGCTACCACTATTGCTGCTCTCTCTGTCTCAACATCATTGAACTTGCGCTTATTCTTTGTACTCTTTTTTGCCTTTCCTTTTTGCTGAGCAGTCAGGCGAGGTAGAGGCGTTGGATCCTCATCGCCAAGACCACCCCCGACATTCTTGCAATGAGCCATATCTAAAGTATGATAGAATAGGAAGTATATATATATAATCAACTTTATATACTAGGGAAGCGAATGATCTAATGGAAAGCAAGCAGTAGGAAAGTAATGAGCGAATATGGCTTGCTACCTTAGAACAATCCCGAGACGTGCGAAGGAATAAGTTGTCGATCATAGGGTCACCACACGAGAACAACAATGGCACCTTAGGGCTAGGGTTGGTGCCGTGAAGCAATGCGGTGGCCGAGAACGCATGGTGCTGGGAAACCATCGGTGCAAGAGGATGGTAACACAATGACATAGTGGTGCATGAGCACGCAACAGCGAAGTGGAGCATGAGCATGTGATGGTAGGTGAGATGCATCCGGTGGTGTGGTGGCGCGATGCAGGCAGCGTGGGTGCATGGGCTGCGCAATGGCAGAGAGGCAAGCGTGGGTGTGGTGAGGGAGAACTAGGATTAGGGGCCTTATCAGAAGTAGTTTGACCATGTCAAGCACCTCCTGGGCCTCGGATGTCCACTCTAAGTGGTCGGCTTTCTTTAGGAGTTGATAAAGGGGGAGATCTTGTTCACCGAGGCACGAGATGAATCGGCTGAGGGCGGTGAGGCACCCTATGATTCGCTAAACCCCCTTTATGTTCTGAATTGGGCCTATCCTTGTGATGGCTAAGATTTTCTCTGGGTTGGCTTCGATGCCACGCTTGAAGATGATGTAGCCGAGCAGCATACCCCTCAGGACCTCAAAAACACACTTCTCAGGGGTTGAGTTTGATGCCATTCACTCAAAGTTTTGTAAAGGTTTGCTCAAGATTAGTAATGAGGTGGTCAGCCCGTTTGGATTTAACTATGATGTCATCGACGTAGGCCTCAATGGTTCGCCCAATGAGGTCCTTGAAGCATTTGAGTATACAATGCTGGTACGTAAACCTAGCATTCTTCAGATTGAATGGCATTGAGACATAGCAGAATGATCCAAAGGGGGTGATGAAAGATGTCGTGAGCTGGTCAGACTCTTTCAGTACGATTTGATGGTAGCTAGAGTAGGCATCAAGGAAGCAGAGGGTTTCATACCTCGAGGTAGAGTTGACTATTTGGTCTATGTGTGGCAAAGGAAACAAATCCTTTGGACATGGCTTGTTGAGGCCCGTATAGTCTACGTACATCCTCCATTTTCCGCTCTTCTTTCGCATGAGAACTGGATTAGCTAACCACTCTAGGTGGTGTACTTCCCTGATGAATCCAATGGCCGATAGTTTGCTATCTCTTCCCTAATGGCCCTATGCTTTTCCTTGTCGAAGCGACACAGGCGTTGCTTCATCGGCTTGGAGCCTGGATGGATTTGTAAGGTATGCTCAGTGACCTCCCTCGGAATGCCTGGCATATCCGAGGGTTTCCACGCAAAAATGTCTTTGTTGCCATGGAGGAAGTCGATGAGCGCGCTTTCCAATTTGAAGGAAAGCATGGTACCAATGCGTACTATTTTACCCTTAGAGCTACTAGGTTCTATGAGGACCCCCTTGGAGCCCTCTACTGATTCGAACGACCCGATCAATTTCTTTGCATCGGGCGCTTCTTCGGCGACCTCCTCCTTGAGGGTGGCGAGTTCCCTGGAGGTGACGATTGATGTGGCATGGCCACAGCACTCGACCTTGCACTTGTAGGCCCGCTAGAAGGAGGTGTCGATAGTGATGACCCCATGGGGGGCTGACATCTTTAGTTTGAGGTACGTATAGTTGGGGATGGCCATGAACTTCACGTAGCATGGTCGTCCTAGGATGGTGTGGAAGGTTCTAGGGAATCCAACCACCTCGAAGGTGAGGGTCTTAGTCCTGTAATTGAACTAATCCCTAAATGTAATGGACAGATTGATCTACCCAAGTGGTATGGCCTGCTTCTTGGGTATAATGCCATGGAAAGGCGCTTGGGTTGGGCGGAGGCATGTTTGGTCAACGCCCATCACGTCGAGCATCTTGGCATACACGATGTTGAGGCCGCTACCTCCGTCCATCAATACTTTGGTGAGTCACTTTGGGTCAATGATCGGGTCGACCACCAGCGGATATCTCCCTAGGTGCTGGATGGTATTCGGATGGTCAGTCCAATCGAAGGTTATGGAAGATTTTGACCACCAGAGGAAGGGAGGTGTCGCTGGTTGGGCCATGCAGACTTCACGTCATGCGACCTTCTGACGACATTTGGAGTCATAGGCCGCTGAGCCTCTAAAGATCTTAATGTAGTCATCTAGCATTGGAAAGCCATCCTCGGCATCGTCCGTAGTGGGGGCAAGTTCCTTCCCCTACTCTCCTTTGCTGGAGCTTCTGGACAAGAACTTTTGCATGAGGCCGCAGTCCTTGAGCAGATGCTTTAAGGGAAAGACGTGGTTCGGGCACGGCCCCTCGAGTAATTTTTTGAAGTGGTTTGGAGTGCCCTCTGTGGGCTTCCAACCACCCTTACGGTCAGCAGCGGCCACGAGCAAGTCCTCGCGCCGTTGCTTCTTCTTCTTACTTTTGGCAGAACAATTAGAGGTGCCTTCGTCGGGCCTTGTCTTGCCCTCGAGGCGATCGAAGATCACTCTAACCACCTCTTCTCTAGAGGTGTGGCTAGTCGTGATGTCTAGGAGTTCCTTGGTGGTTCATGGGCCCTTGCATCCTAGCTTATGAACCAAAGATTCATAGGTCATCCCAATAGGAAGGATCCTATCACGTCGGCATCTGCGATGTTAGGGAGCTCGTTGCACTATCGGGAGAAGCACCGGATGTACCCGTGGAGGGTCTCACCGGCCTTCTAATGGTAGTTCTTGAGGTCCCTTGGGTTCCCAGGGTGCTTGTATGTGCCCTGGAAGTTTCCCACAAAGATCTCCTTCAGATCTGCCCAACTCTGAATTGGGTTGGACGGCACGTGTTCCAACCACGCTCATGCCGAATCAGCCAAGAACAGTGGGAGGTTGTGGATAATGAAGTTGTCATTATCCACACCACTGGCTTGACAAGCAAGTCGATAGTCTTCAAGCCAAAGTCTAGGGTTTGTCTCCCCAGAGTATTTAGGGATATTGGTCAGTGGTCGATACCTTGGCGGGAATGCAGTGTTGATGATGTGCCGTCTAAAGGCCTAAGGCCTTGGGAGGCCAGGGCTTGGGCTCTGGTCCTCGCCACTATCGTAGTGTCTGATGCATCAAGGATGACAGCCATGGTGGGCTCCTTCCCTTGGGTTGCTATAGGTGCGCCTACGGGCGTCGATGGTGTTGCATGTGTCGCGGTTGTGGCTGAGACGCTAATGTATCTAGGCCACAGCATGCTGCCTACCACCTTGTGTTGCTTGGTAGACTGATGCATCCCTGGCAAGACATACTGAGGGTGTACACTAGCTGGTGTTGAGCTCATGTCGCTAGGACAACAAGCTTTCTGCCTGCTGCACCACTACTCGCTCAAGCAGCGTGCGTATTTCATGGTGGGCCCGATGATCCTTGGGTGTTGTGGCCTCTAGAAGGCCATGAAGCAAGGCCATTGTGGCGGTGATGTTCTGGCTTGCCCGAGCAAAGTGAGGAAGGGTTTTATCATCGATGATGATCCTTTGGTTTACATCATGGGCCACGGTGCGTGCGTGCCCATCATTTCTACAGTGTTCGATCTCCTGATTGACCTCCACGTACTCCTAAATAAGTTGTTGTTTGGCTTCATCTATCTCCCGCTTTCAGGCTCACAGCTACTCCACCCCTACATGAGGTGGGCCTATTGTCCCCCCTTTGGTTCTGCCGCTGAGGTTGTCTGCCAGAGTAGTCTCCTCCATGGAGATGCTTTCGATGTGTCCCTCGGGGGGTTTCCACCATGAAACATTCCTAGGAGGGGTGATGGCTCCCCCTGCTGGAGTCAGAGCCAGAGTCTAACCCCAGCCCCTCTGTCAGGAGGCTATGGAGGGATTCCATGATGCTTTTGATAATCCCCACTAACTCGTTGTTCGCTGGGACGGGATCGTGCGCTGTGCCACAAGGTGGCTAACGGTCACCACAGCGTTGCAGAGACCGAATGGAAGCACCATCGGGCGCTTTGTGAGGAGTGTTCTAGAGAGAGGGTGAGGTGGCGCGGGTCCTCCCTAGAAGGCTAGGGTCTAAGGGAAACGTCGGGCTGATGCTCAAGCCTCCCATAGCTAGAGTTGATGGAGAGGAGGGACTAGATGGCGACATGAGCCAATGCTAACTCTCCTCCCACCGTGATGATGAAGTCCAGGTCACCAAAGCGCACGTGTGCGCCTAAGACCCAGCTAATTGCATGGTTAGCCATCTAAGGCCTGATTTGGAAAGCGTAAAGGCCCCTACCTGGCATGCCAACTGTCGGTGTTTCAAATAAGCACCGGCTAGTAAATTTATAATTGTTACGCATTAGGCTCAGATGGTGTACTAAAGGACACAAGGTTTATACTAGTTTGGGTAGAACATCCATATGTCTAGTCTATGGCTGCTTGTGTTATTAGTACCAAAAAAGGTTCATAGTAGGGGGTACAAACGATCGAGAGAGGGACAGGTCCCAAGTCTCTGATGGAAAGGTTTGATTGGATGCTAAGAGCTCAGTTGTGGCTTGACTATGTGTTGTGTGTCAAAAACAATCGATGAAAAGTCAGTCCCTTTAGTGGGGTGCCCTACCCTCCCTTTTATAGACCAAGGGGGAGCAGGGGTTATAGATAGGAGAAAGAGGAAAAAACCAAAGGTAGAGAAGGTCCTTCGGGGGAGCCGGGTCTTCCTTTTCCTATGTGACTACCCTGCTAACATGGCAGACTATGTCAGGGATGGCATGTTTGTTTATCCTTATAGGGTCGTGCCCTAGTCTCTGTCAGCAAGTGGGTGTGTCCCATCCTACGCCGACGGATGGTGCAGCATGTAAAAGGGCCAAGCTACGACCCTTCGGGGGTAGACGGGGAAGTGACCCTATGTCTGTCATTGTAGGTGATGTGAATTATGTCTTGGATCATAGTGGTTGTCACATTCTTATGTTAGTATCCACGGCCAAGGGCTGATGGTGGCGCCTACAACACTGTGGGACAAAAATCGGTGTCTACAACACTGTTCAGGCACTGTTAGGTCGGAAAGAGATTAAAGCGCCCGTCCCATTGTATCCTGGTGGTGCCTTCCTATAGGCGTACAAGGCATGGCCCTTGATACCGTGGTTGACTCGAATGTCCTGTCGTACCCTGTGCTCATCTTTATGAAGGATTAGGGCGCAGTCGTCGGGCGAGGTGGGGCTAGCCCTCAGCCGTCGGGTGAGGCAGAGCCCGCCCTCGGGCGTCGGGCGAGGTAGAGTCTAACCCTTAGCCATTAGGCGAGGTGGAGCCTGCCCCCGGATGTTGAGCAAGGCGAAGCCTGCCCTTAGCCATTGGGTGAGGTGGAGTCTAGCCCTCAGGGGTCGGGCGAGGCGGAGCCCGCCCTCGGACGTCGGGCGAGGCGGAGCGAGCCCTTAGCCATCGGGTGAGGCGAAGTCTAGCCCTCGGGGGTCGAGCGAGGCAGGGCCAATCTTCCATTGTTTAGGCAAGAAGAACAATAGCATTCTTGTCTGACCGGAAGTGTCAACATTCGATTGTTATTAGTTCCACCTCACTGGGTACCTCGGTATTAGGTCCCCGACAAGTTTGCATCATGAGATCGTTGAAGTAGCGATAGATTGAAAGATGTGTTAGCCCCATGATCTTATTATTGTATTATAGCATGCATGACTCTGCCTCATGCCCCACTAATATTAGTAATAAGATAGGGTCGTCGAGTCTATTGTTGTTTCTATGGCCTGCATGATTTTGCCGCATGCCCCACTGGTTATAGCGATAGATGAGATCTAACATGTTCATTAGATTTATCTCTATTAAATGATTGAATGGTGATGAACTGTTTCTTTTATAAAGGAGTTCGGTTACTTCCAGTCATTGGCTTAGCATGAACTAATTATTGTTAATATCTTATTGCCATTGACCAATATTTGTTTAAAGAGTGATATTCATCCTGAACGATAACTAATTCTTCTTACACAACCCCATGAACTTTAACTGATTTATTCTTATGAATATGCTGGAATCGACTATTTAGTCGATCTCCTTTCATATTGGCTCTCAGAGCCGCACATTCAGGATTGTCTGGCAACACCGACATGTTCCGCCCTTAATTACTGATAAATTTTCTCTCCTTGTCAATTATAGGGTCAAATTGACTAGCATGTCTTGGGAGGAGTGCGCAGGATCGACCATCCTACGCTAAAGCTAGGCGGATCTCTATCTCCATTGAGCGGACCCTTCCGGCTTGCTCGTGTGCCCTCGACACAGGACAAAATTCCATGTCGACAGCTTTATGTAAAGAATTTGTGCACAACAAGCACCCGTGGCAATATACTTTGCCTCGGTGGTGGACAATGCCACACCATTTTGCTTCTTGGAGTACCAAGACACTAGTGATCTACCAAGCAAATGGCACCCTCCGGATGTGCTTTTTTCTATAAATTTTGCAACCGGCATAATCCGAATCAAAATAGCCAACTAGTTGGAAGCCAGCTCCTTTATGATACCAAAGACCAATGTTTAGTGTGTATTTAAGGTACCTAAGAATTCTTTTAACGGCAACCATGTGATCCTCCTTAGGATTA
Source organism: Miscanthus floridulus (assembly GCF_019320115.1). Classification (NCBI taxonomy): domain Eukaryota; kingdom Viridiplantae; phylum Streptophyta; class Magnoliopsida; order Poales; family Poaceae; genus Miscanthus; species Miscanthus floridulus. Next base: position 45,241,038 of record NC_089585.1, read on the forward strand.
GCTTAAAATCTAGCACACATACACACACTAAACATGATGTCGGGCCTAGATGCGGTCAAATATAATAAACTACCAATTATAGAATGGTAGAGAGTTTGATCAACCGATTTACCTACCTTATTTAGGTTGAGATGTCTATTAGATGGCATTGGTGTCTTGATTGGCTTACATTCATCTATTTTGAACCTCTTGAGAAGGTCCTTGGTATATTTTTCTTGAGAGATAAAAATCCCCTCTCTTATTTGCTTGACTTGAAAACCAAGAAAGAATGTAAGCTCTCCAATCAGAGACATTTCAAACTCCTTTGACATCAATTAACCAAACTCTTTGCAATAGTCTTCATTTGATGAGCCAAAAATGATATCATCAACATATACTTGACAAATGAAGATCTCTCCATCAAGCTTCTTGGTGAATAGTGTGGTATCGATGTTCCCAATGGTGAAGCCCTTCTCAATGAGGAAATTCTGAAGGAGCTCATACCAAGCTCTTGGGGCTTGCTTAAGCCCATATAACACCTTGGACAACCTATAGATATGATTAGGATATCTAGGGTCTTCAAACCCAGAAGGTTGATCAACATTGACTACTTCATTTATGAAACCATTTTAAAATGCACTTTTAACATCCATTTGATATAATTTCATTTCATGATGGGATGCATATGCAAGAAGGATTTGAATGGCTTCCAGTCTTGCAACCAGTGCAAAGGCCTCTCCAAAATCCAACCCTTCAACTTGGGAGAACCCCTTCGCAACTAGCCTAGCCTTGTTCCTCACAATGATGCCTTGATCATCTTGTTTGTTGCGGAACACCCACTTTGTTCCAATGACTTGTATCTTGTGGTCGCTCTTCAGGTGTCCAAACTTCATTTCGAGTGAAATTGTTTAACTCTTCATGCATGACATTTATCCAATCCAGATCTTGAAGAGCTTCTTCTACATTTTTAGGCTCAATGCACGAAACAAACAAGTGATGTTCAATAAATAAAGCAAGTTTTTGAGAGCGAGTCATTACACCCTTTGAAGGACTCCATATGATGAGATCTTGTGGATGTGCTTGTAGTAGGGGTGAATTTCTTCTATCAACCACTTGAGGGGGAGGTTGTGGAGCATCAACATCTTGAGCTTGTGCCACCATTTGATCATAAGAGACATGAGTATCTTCATTTTCTACTCTCCCATCTTTACCATCATCTTGTGGCACATTTGATAAAGAAGGTGGATCAATCACTTGTACATCATCTTTGGGCTTGATGTCTCCTACCGAAATGTTCTTTATGGCCTCTCTCAATGGTTCATCACCTACATCCTCAAGATTCTAGGAATGTAATGATATGAAATGAATTGCTCAAATGTAAATGCTCAAAATAAAGAGAGGGAAAGGAACATGGTGATGTTTCTCAAGGTACTAGAGAGTCACCACTCCCCACTAGTCCTTGTTGGAGCACCCGCGCAAGGGTGTAGCTCCCCCTTGATCTGTGCAAGGGTTAAGTGCTCTCTACGAGTTGATTCTTTGATACTCCATCGCAGTGAATCGCCCACAACCACTCACAAAGTGACTTGGGTCATCCACACGCTCCGCCAGATGATCACCAAGCTCCCAATCACCACCGAGCCATCTAGGGGATGATGATCACCAAGAGTAAAAAGCACAAACTCTCACTTAACCAAGACAAGCCTAATGAATAAGGTAGATGCACACTTGCTACTCCCTATGCACTAATGAGGTCCTTAATCTTGGATTATCAAATCTCAATCACCCCACTAGACACTTGATCTCCCTTGCACTCCAAAGGTGTTTCTTAGCTGAACAAATGGGCAAGAGACCTCAAATGGATGAGTGGGATATGTATTTATACCCCCCCATTCAAAACATAATGGTTGAGGTCCAACTCAGTAAGCATTGGGATGACCAGACGCATCCGTCAGTATAATATGTCAGCATGTCAAAAAGAGTTGTTTGCTCTGACCAAACTCTGTCCTACGTCCGATTAGCACCCAATGACGCGTCTAGTCATCAAAAACCCTCTCTAGAACCTTACTGATGTTGATCGAACGCTGGCACCTACAGTCCGATCACTTTTCTGTTCAGCATTTGGTCTATGGTCAACAACCTATCCACACTACTATAGATATGGCTAGCGTCGCATCTAGTTAGTACTGGTGTCCAGTGTCCGATCATACTTTGACTGCTGCTGCCAATCAAATGAACTGACCAGACTCTCCAAGCTACGTTCAGTCACAATGAAACCAGTGTCCGGTCAGTCACTTGACTCTCCATTTACTTCTAATTCAAAATTCTTTGTGAATGAAGTTGACTTCTATCGATCTTAGGGCTATTCCTGAGCTACCTAGTGCTAAGTTTGACAAGTGTGCACCACACCTAATCCATTAGACTCACCTAGGTTAAGCTACTAGTTCATACCCCCATAATAGTATGGCCAAAGGAAAAACAAAGTCCTAAACTACTCTAAGTGTCTCTCCAACACCAAACGACACTTAGAACTAGTCTATCCTTAACCTTGTCATCCATCCTTTGAAAACTAAAATGATTTCCATCAATAGGGGCATGACAACCATGATTGCCCAATCAATTTCCATTACCATGACCTAACTCAAATTGCCTCTGCAAAACAAACGTTAGTCATAGTAATCTCGTGTCGTCATTAATCACTGAAACCCAACTGGGGGCCTAGATGCTTTCAGCTGTACAGGTCTAGGATTGAATATATGCTTAGCAATGCTTAGACCGATAGAAGTCGGGTGATTTCCTGTCACCTATGAGATATGAGTGGATAAGCACAGTTGGCTATATTTGCTATCATGGAACAAAACTAGGGGTAATGTAACTGAAGGCCACGCAGAGTCTATGTGTAGGTTGATTCATGTGATTCCATCTATGTCGATTAAGGACTGCATCATTGGAGGTCGTCTAGTCATTTTAAACGCATGCCTCTCACTTAGTTGGCCGGATAACTCGTTCTAACCATGAAGCCGTGTAGCTCAACTTAGGCTAGGCCTCATTCTGTTAGAGTGCACACTCTGGATGGTAGTATGGATGTGCAAGGAGCCAGATGTGAGCCTAAGGGTAGGCCGAGCCTGAATGTCCTGGCAGCTAGTTGTCCCTGGTTGTGCGGCGCTGATCGAACCCACGAATTGGACCTGAGTTATACCAAAGGTGACCTAAGATGACCGTTGATCTGGTCTACCTAGGTTTATGTTAGGAATACTGCCCAACTGGTTGCAACTGATTCGAATCGCCGTCTCTCCTAGATAGTGAGAAACTTGACAGAGCTTCTTCATCGTAATAATTGGATTATGGAATATGATAGTTCTGATGAATATAAAAATATTACACCAGCTATGGTTACTATTGTTATGCTACTAAATGAAATACCACATGTTTGGCACAGGTTAGTTGTTAATCTAGAGATGCATAGCTATAATTAACTTGATGACCGAATTATAAAATGTATAGCTGAATTAGTGGCTTTTTATGCAAAATGTTATCAAGCTAGCTCTACTTATAAAGCCTTGCATGATCCTTGGAGTCACTTTATTTTTGGTTTATAATGGGTAAGTCTAGCTGAGTACCTTCTTGTACTCAAGGTTTATTTCCCACTTGTTGCAGGTAACACAGTCTTTCATGGCTATTGTAAGAATTGCTTCTGTCCCACTGTGGATAAGGTGTAGGCCCAGGCAAGGCGCTTCTATTTATATATCTAATCTATGATGCTTTTGTGGGTTGTGATCATAGACTGGCAAGTATTTGAACAATGGTGTGAGATGTTGGTTTTAAAACTACATTGCTTCCGCTACTGCTTTATTTGAACTTGGTTTGTAATAACTTTAATCGCACTCTGATGTATGGCAATGTATTTGTGAACTCTATGTAACATGTGGCATGTATGTTGAATCATGTACGATCTTGGTTGTATGTTGGCAATGAATCGAGACCCTTCATGGTATTCGATGGACTACCGGGTTTATATGGGCTCAAGTATGATAGTGTGACCGCTTGCGGGCTACCATTGTACTTGTGCTCTTATAAATTGGATGGTTCTTTTATAGCTGGCATCAGAGAAAGATTTAACATTAATTGCCACATGTGTATTTAAAGCAAAGGTTTTTGTTTTCCCAAACCAGTTTTTGGCAACTTATAGCTATATATAGGTGTTTGAATCTAAAGTGTGTCAGTGATCACTTCCCTTATGCTCAGTTAAGGATTCCAGGTGGCTAAATAAGTACTAACATGGGAGGTTTTTATTTTCATTGTCCATACGGCGTGCTATTATATGGATGTCATTCACTTGAGTCATAATGTATGGATCAAATGCCTCTATGCCCGAGGTAAGATGATGAGTGGTATGACCACAAGATGTGAGCATGCGGTCTAAGGAGAGAGGTAGCTTTGATACTGAAGTATATATATGTATCATATATATACTAAGGTATTTAAATGTGGATTAGCTTTGATACGGCTATATATGCATATTTATATGTGTGTATAGGACGTATTTACTTTTAGGTAGCTTTGATACAGAAGTATATATATATATATATATGAAAGTATTTAGTATTCAACCCAGAGCCCAGATTTTTATTTCTGTATTTATATAATTATGTGGTTGGGCTAAAATGAAACTCTTGTGCAGGTACGGTAACAACAAAACATGTAGCCCAACTAGTTACGCTAGATTATGAGAGAACGTATGTATGCCACCATGTATTTTGCTAGAAGTTTCAATTTTTCCTAAGTTTGTGAGGATGTATGGAGCGTGCATGCATCATGATGAATCATTCATTACATACTTGCATTGTTCCTCCCCTTATAAGTTTCTTATTCCATTAAGTAACTCTTTTCTATTATAACGTTGTTCTCATAGAGTTGCACCATATTTTGTTGGTACAGATGGCACCATCAGCTAGGAATGAGACTTTCCTAGAGATCTTTGGTACCCCTGCCCTACTCTAGAGGGTACTACACTTTGTGGGGTATACCAAACCACCCCACTACTTCTGGAATGAGGGATATCTAGAAGGATAGCCATGGTATGAGGTGCAGCTAACCATACTTGCTCGTACCCAAGAACCCCTATGGCAGGAGTGGAAGGCAGATTCTAAGGGGAAAACTCCTTAGGAAGGTGCCCAAGTAGTTGCTTTTGAGGTGCTAAGCCAGATTTGTCAGCAGCACGGGGATGAGTTGACCGGTAGTGCAGGTGATACTTTTCCTCAAGTGGATCCGTCTATAGTAGTTTGGGCACAATGTAACCGCAATGCATTGATCCGAGACCGGGATGAGTGGGCAGAGAGTTCTAGTCCCGCTATGAGTGCTAAGTTCGCTGTGATGAGGATGTTTTATACTCGTTAGGACACTCAAGACTTTTGGAGGGAGTCCTATACCACTTGTATGGATAGGCTCATGAGAGCTGAAGCTGTACAACGGAAGCTAAGGAAGCATGTGCACAAGCACAAGAAGGCAGCTAGGGAGGCTCGTTGGGACACTGATGAAGCTTATACCACATTGGGAGCCCTCCAAACTCAGATGGAATGGGTCAATCAGTAGAGAGCTGTCGCTCAAGTGGCAAGAGCTAATGATCAAGCTATGCTGGTAGGACTATGGGAGCAACTAGAGGCCGCTCGCGCTAAGGCCTTCACTGCTACGCACAAGAGGATCTTAGCCAACAACCGCGTAGCCCTGGCTGAAGTAGCATGTGATAGAGTCAAAGCTAAGGCTATGTAGTAGGCACACGTTGAGTGGGATTTTCGCCATCAGCTTGCTCATACCCAGAACATGGTGGTTGATCTTCAGCATGAGGTGCATTTTCTGAACAACCAACTACACTCAATCCTTGATGACGAAGAAGAAGATCTAGAAATGTTCATTGAAGATGATGGTTGGGAGGAGGAAGAAGTGGTGCATGTGCATGAGGGTGAGGCTCTATCCAACCTCAATAGTGACCATGCTGACGTGTAGAGCAGCTTTAGTGACTAGTTTGGTGCACTAGATGTTATCCTCTACTATCTTTTATGTAAAGGACATGTGATTTAAGTTTCAATCTTTAGATGTATCATTAATGTAACATTGGAACCTTGCATGTTGGTCCACTATGGGTCAAACTCTAATGAAATTCTAGTTTTGTTTTGCTGGTGAAATGTGACATGCATGTTAACACGTTGTGGATGACTCGCACTCGCACTGGGGCAGGTACCAGCCAAGGTGGCAATGATGGTTACCTACCACCACCACTGCCACCCTCCGCGAATGAGTTTTTCACGCAATTCTTAGGGAATCAGCGAGCAATGGAAGAAACACTACGCCTCATTGTGTAGAATACTGCCCATGCCTGCTAGCAAAATCAGGGGCCAGAACCCAATCAATACAGTACATTCAAGGACTTTCTAGAGACTAAGCCTCCTATCTTTAAAGAGGCAGAAGAACCGCTCTAGGCTGATGAGTGGTTGAACACTATTGAATAGAAGTTCTATCTATTGAGGGTCCCTAAAATGATGAAGGTAGAGTATGCTTCGCATCAACTATAGGGGCCTGCAGGTATCTGGTGGACTCATTATTTATCTGCCTTACCTACTGGAGCAAATGTTACCTGGGAGCAATTCAACATAGCCTTTAGGGGACATCATATACCCCTAGGGCTGATGCAGATGAAGGTCGCTGAGTTTATGAAGCTGACATAGGGGACAAAGACTCTCGCTGAGTATATGCATGCATTCAACAACTTGTCCAGATATGCATGAACATTCGTGGATATAGAAGAGAAAAAGATAGAAAGCTTCAAGAGAGGCCTTAGCACCAAGTTGTTGAAAACCATGGACAACTCTAGATGTGCTACATATAATGAATTCGTCAGTGATGCCCTGACATAGGAAAACCAGAACAACCTACATGTGGCAGCAAAAAGTTGCAAGAGGGCAGCTAAGGCAAGTGCCTTAGGTTCCACTCATTCTAGGGCTCCAGTGGTAGCTAGGCCATAATTCCATCACCCAACACCTAAATTTAGGCCTCCCCAGCAGAAAGCCTAGGCCAGTCATCCTCAGTAGATGTTTCGTAGAGCCTTCACTATTGCCATGCCCTAGGGAAACAAAGGGCAAGGAAGCTTAGCAGGACCAAGGAACATCCAGCTATGCTTCAACTGCAATCAGACGGGCCACTAGGCCAAGGAGTGCCCCTATCCCAAGAAGAATGGAAATCAAAACTAGGGTAATCAGAAGTAGGCCAATCCTAAGGCACATCCTGGGTACATGCACTATATAGCTATGGAGGAAATTCCAATAGAGGAAGTTGTTACCACTGGTATGTTCCTGGTAAACAAACACCCCACAATTGTTTTATTTGATTCTGGAGCTTCTCATTCATTTATGAGTCAAACATTTGCATCTAAGCATGATTAGAAGATAATTGAGGTAGACAAGGGTGGTTATAGTATAAGTTCAGCTGGAGCTACTATCTCTATAAACTAAATAGTTAGAGATGTGCTTATCTCTATATAAGAGAGGGAATATACTGTGGATCTCATAGTATTGCCTGGGTTAGCCATAGATGTGATTTTTGGCATGAGATGGATGAGTGGTCATGGAGTTCTTATTGACACTACCACTAGAACAATTATATTGAGAGAACCAAAGGGGGGTAGTGTTTTTCTAGTACCACTTCCCAAAAGTTTTGATCTTCAAAACTTGTCTTGTGCCATCCAAACCACTACTCTCTGTGATATTCTAGTAGTTTGCGAGTTCCCTAATGTATTCCTAGATGAATTGCCTAGTTTACCATCACATAGGGATGTGGAATTTAGGACTGAGTTAGCCAGGTATAGCACCTATCTCAAGAAGACCCTATAGGATGCCACCCAATAAGTTAGTAGAACTTAAAATTCAGCTACAAGAACTTTTGTACAAAGGTCTCATTCGACCTAGTTCATCTCCCTAGAGTTGTCCTGCTTTATTTGTGAAGAAGGACAAATCCTTGCAGATGTGTGTGGACTATAGGCCACTAAATGCCATCACCATTAAGAACAAGTACCCTTTGCCTCATATTGATATTTTGTTTGATCAATTGGCAACAGCAAAAATATTCTCTAAGATTGACTTGAGATCAGGCTATCACCAGATCAAGATCAAGCTAGAAGATATACCTAAGACAACTTTCTCTACTAGGTATGGCTTGTATGAGTATTTGGTCATGTCTTTTGAACTGACAAATGCTCCTGCCTATTTCATGTACTTGACAAATTCGGTGTTCATGCCCGAGCTTGACAAGTTTGTGGTCGTATTTATCGATGATATCCTGATTTACTCTGAGAATGTGGTAGATCATGCAAAGCATCTGAGAGTTGTCTTATCTAGGCTGAGAGAGCATAAATTGTATGCAAAGTTTAGCAAGTGTGAATTCTGGCTAAAGAAAGTACCTTTCTTGGGTCATATATTATCTAAAGGTGGAACCTCTATAGACCCATCTAAAGTGCAAGAGGTCATGGATTGGAAGGCCATGACTTCAGTTCATGAAGTTCAGAGTTTTCTAGGGCTAGCAGGCTATTATCGTTGTTTCATTCCTAACTTTTCCAAAATAGCTAAGCCCATGACTAGATTACTTTAGAATGATGAAAAGTATAATTGGACTCCAGAGTGTGAGGCTGCTTTTCACACTCTACAAACCTTGCTAACCACTGCTCTTGTTCTGGCACAACCCGACATTGAGAAACCTTTTTATGTGTTTTGTGATGCATTGGGTACATGTTTAGGGTGTGTGCTCATGCAAGAAGGTCAAGTTATTGCCTATGCTTCTCGACAATTAAGAAAGCATGAAGTCAACTATCCCACACATGATTTAGTGCTCATAGCAGTTGTTCATGCGTTGAAGATATAGAGACATTACTTGTTGGGAAATGTATGCCACATATACACTGATCATAAAAGTCTCAAGTACATCTTCAGTCAACCTAAACTGAACATGAGACAGCGTAGATGGTTAGAGTTGATCAAGGACTATAATTTGGAAGTGCATTATCATCTAGAAAAAACCAATGTTGTAGCAGATGCACTTAGTCAGAGATCTCATTGTAATGCCTTAGAAGCCTTGTTGGAAGATGGGTTTAATCTATTGCATCCTGTTGTGCTACACAACATCACTGTTAGTTGCTCACTTGAGAGCAAGATCATCAAACTACAGAAGACAGATGTAGGTGTGTTTCACATTAAGAGAAACATGAAGGAATAGGAAACCAAATATTTTAGGTTAGACGAAAGAAGTGTGCTATGGTTCAAGGACTGACTTGTGGTACCGAAAGATCATGAACTTAGGAATCAAATTTTAGATGAAGCTCATTCATCCAAGTTGTCTATCCATCTGGGTAGTAGCAAAATGTATCAAGATTTGAAAACCTGTTTTTGGTGGACTAAGATGAAGAAGGAAATTGCTGCCTATATTGCTAGATGTGATACTTGTAGTAGGGTCAAGGCAGATCATCTAAAACCTGCTGGATTGTTCCAACCTTTATCTATTCTAGGATGGAAGTGGAAGAAGATCAGCAAAAGAATTTTATTGTTGGACTCCCAACTACTTAGACAGGTTTTGACTCGATATGGGTAATTTAGGCCATTTTACTAAATCCGCACATTTCACCCCAGTCAAGACTAACTATCGACCTCATGAATACGCAGCATTGTATATCACGCATATAGTCTGTCTACATGGGATACCAAGAACCATTGTGTCAGATAGAGGATCCCAATTTACTGCTCGGTTTTGGGAGCACTTGCACAAGCAATTAGGTACTAACCTAGTTCAAAGCTCAGCATATCACCCTCAGACCTCTGGACAAACTGAGTGAGTAAATCAAATCCTAGAAGACATGTTGAGAGCATGTGTGATCTCTTCCAAGGGTTCATGGGAAAAATAGCTACCTTTAGTCGAGTTTTCCTACAACAATAGTTATCAAGCAAACATCAAGATGGCTCCTTTTGAGGGCTTGTATGGTCGAAAATGTAGAACTCCTTTGAATTGGGTTGAGCCTAGAGAAAGGATATACTATGGCATTGATTTTGTCATAGAAGCTGAAGAGCAAGTGTGTATTATCCAACAACATATGAAAGTCGCTCAGTCTAGGCAAAAGAGCTATGCCGACAAGAGAAGAAGGCCAATTGAATTTGAGGTAGGTGACTATGTATACCTCAAAGTATCACCCATAAAAAAGGTGCAACGGTTTGGTGTGAAAAGGAAACTAGCACCTAGATATGTAGGCCCATACAAGATCATCGAGCGAAGTGGAAGGGTAGCTTACAAGCTCCAGTTACCTCCAAAGATGCGAGCCATATTCAATGTCTTTCATGTTTCTCAACTTAAAAAGTGCCTTTGCATACCTGATGAAGCTATTGAATCCGCCAATATTAAGCTCCAATCAGATATGACTTATGAAGAAAAACCCATCCAAGTGTTTCAAGAAATGGAAAGAGTGACCCAGAGCAAGGTCATCAAGTTCTACAAAGTGGTGTGGAATAACCACAACAAACAAGATGCCACGTGGGAACAAGAGGACTATCTATGTGAGGTCTATCCCGCTTTTTATGAAAAATGGTAGATCTTTCAAATCTTGGGATGAGATTTCTATAAGGGGGAGAGGTTGTAACACCCTATTGTTAAACATTGCATTTGGCACTTGCATTTCATGAGAATAAGCATCATCCAAGCATTCATGAGCATGAGCATACGGAATTTCATCTTATTCTTTACATATTATCATGTGTGATGTTGATTGTGTGCATGCATATGCTTGTGATCATGTGTGACCAATGTAAGAGATGGTTGTGAGGTCACAAAAACACCTTAGACATGTCTAGGATAGTAAATGGAACAATGTTTGTATTCATGACATGGGCCAATTTTGCTTCTAAGTCCTAGTTTACTCTAAACTTCCATTTTCATGTTACTACTTTGACCAAAGTTGAACTATAGCATAGAGTGTTTTGCATAGTAGTGCACCCTTAATAAAAGTTGTAGTTCTTGATGTGGGTAACAAACTTTATTTAAGGGTCATGAGCTAATTCAGTGCCTAGCATAGTTAAATAGAGCCCACAAGCAGCAATGAAATGTTGTTTTCAAACTTAGAAATTTTTTTCTAAGTCTAAACCTGATTTTAGTTTCCATGTGCTCTACTTTGGAGCCCTGTAGTTTGCAAACAATGGCAAATTAGACAAAACTCCTTTAAGCAATCTTGTAGTACTCATGTAGCTCTACACTTTGTGTCACTAAAGTTTTCACAAATTCGCACAGATTAGGAGATAGAGGAGAGGGATGATGGTAGTTTCAGTCGACTGAATTGGCTAGGCTCAGTGGCTGACCATGCGCAGGCCACGACCGCCACCTGGTGGTCGTATGATGGCATTGGGCCCACCAGTTAGGCCAAAGGGGAGTGAAGAGGGAGTCGATGCCACTACTCCCTCCCATTCTCACTCTCTTGCCCTCACTCTGCCTCTCTCGCGCTCGCCGAAGCGAAGCGGAGCACCGCCCCATCGCCACCGCACCTCCACCATGATCACACACCATCCAAGAAGCACCACCACCCAATGCAACTCACCCACAACTTCACCACCAGCTCCTCTACCTCCTCGACCTGCCATTGTCACCGTTTGGGCCAAGGTAAAGCGGCATTTCACGTCGCTGTCACCGCCATGGCAATGGAGCGCCACCGAGCTCTGAGCTCGCCCATGGCCAGCTATCACCATTGCTCCTCTGACCTTCCCCTTCCTCGATTACTTGTCACCATAGGGTTTAGATGCTAAGGCCATCACCCATTTAACTACTATCACCACCGTTGTGTGGGAACACACAACGCCGTCATGCGCGTCCGCCATGGCCGCAAGCACGCACTCGCCATGGCCGACCCTAGCTAGACCCCATCGTTCCCCCTCTAGCATGTGTTTCCACAATGCAATGAACCCTAGCATCATCCCCAAAGATGAAGGCCCATCACCAACCGCCATCTCGCCGAAATAGTGACCTCATCATCACTGTGCTCGCGCCACCATGCTGCCATGCACGTGGCTAGAGCACATCGCTGCTTCATCGTGCCCTAGACCTAACCCTAGAGCTCTACTAGGACTCTCTAATGTTGTAGCATCGCTCACCTAGCCATGTTGTTGCTAGAGACAATGATCCCTCTAGCAAGCACCTCCGTCGTGCCGCCATGGTCACCGACGAGGTAGCTCCGGTGAACCGCTGAGCCAACCAAGGGCACCAGTTGATGCGGGATGTCGAGTAGCTCACGATGGTGAAAACGCTAATGCCGGTGAGCTCACCATCACCGAGCTCTGTTCGGTCAGCACTGTCCTCTGCTCTTGTCTCGCTGACATGTGGGCCCGTTGACCCGCAGGGCCTAGCTGTCAGTCAGGGCTTTGAATTTTTCTTTATTTATTTTTTCTAGATTTTGTTGCAAACTTCAAAAATTCATAACTAGAACTAGGAATGTCGAAATTGAGTGAACCAAATTTTGTTGGGTTCATCATGAAGTGTACTATTTTATAAAAATATTAAAGCTACTGTTAGGGATATTTTTTAGGGGGAAATTAAATTGAGCTAGCTAAGTGCTTTTAAAATAGTTTCTATATTGTAAAATGCATATCTTGAGCTAAGGAAGTGCAAAAATTGTGATTCCAATTTTGCTGGTCTTATGTTGACATTCTCTAGCTAGGAAAAATACTAAACCTATAGTAGACATACTTGGAATATGGTCTTCCTATTTAATCTTAAATAATTGCTAGTTTCTAGTGACAACAAATGGGGTAAAAATACATAACTTATGATCATGCAAATTTTTACAAAGTGTTCTTATGCTAGGATGATAGTAATAAAAATATGAAATCTGTCATTTGGCACATTTCACTAGGTTAAACTATTTTTGCTAAAATAAGTCTATGCAATTTGTCATTTTTGTATAGGTTGCTATACTTATCCAAATGACATGAAATTTATATAGTAGACAATTGGGGTCAGATTTAGACTACTATAATTTTATTAGAATTTATTGAGCACTAGAAATATTTATCCTTTAAATCACCTTATCATATAAGGAAAGTAATAAATGCATATGAGTAAATTATTTGGGCTTAACCATGATGTTTTCTATGGTGCTTGTAATGCATATGATCTGTTGATATTAGTAGTCGTGCTTAGAATTAATTGGTTATAGGCAGCTACTTAATCATTGCTTTATAATTCAACTAGATGGTTGTAGGAGTAGTTTCTGTTGTGTTAACAAATTCATGATGATAGTTACTTTTCTTATTAAACTTGTTAATAACAAAGTTGTAGGAAACTTAGTCATCTTCCTTGTACTAAAATTTCATAGCTATAGGCTAAATGGTTTAAGATTTATAGCTGTTAGAAGTCTGCTATTAGATTTTCTTGTCCTCTAGACAGATCTGGAAGATTGAATTTTTTGACCTGGATAACTACTGAATCACCTCAATATGATTATAACAAAGTTGTAGGAAATTTCATAATCTTTCTAGAAAGTCCACAACCATATTGTTTGGCTATGTATAGATCTAGTTATGATCGAAACAAGTGGCTGATGTCTTGCAGCCCAGAAAATGTTAAAATAGGTGTTTGTTTAATTACTAGAGAGGAGATATGCACCTACTCAGCAAAATAAAATTTATCATGTTATCACTTTAATACATTACTGTTAAGGACAATTATGAGTATGCATTTTATCATATCATATCATCCATGTTATTATCTATGCATTCATGATATCTTATTTCATGCTCATGCATATAGGATCGCCCGAAGGAGTAACCCTACTAGAATTCGAAGAAGAGGCGGAGGAGAATCAGGAGACACCACAACCCGTAGCTTCTGAAGGTGAGGAGCCAGATACTATGGAACTTTTGGAGTGCCTTGACCACCGACCCATTTCTTTTCTGAAAGGCAAGCCCCGGAGCATTCTAAGCCTCCTATATTTTTACAAATATCACTGGACTCCTTTATGTTTGATGCATTAGGTTATAAAAGTTGATTGGAAACACTTGATGCATATAACTACCTTGTCTAGATATATATACCTTTAACCCTGTATAGGTCCAGGATCGAATATATGCTTAGCAATGCTTAGACCGATAGAAGTCGGGTGATTTCCTATCACCTACAAGATATAGGTGGATACCAGAGTATGGTTGGCTATATTTGCTATCATGGAATAGAACCAGGGGAAATGTAACTGGAGGCTAGGCAGAGTCTATGTGTAGGTTGACTCATGTGATTCTGTCTGTGCTAATTAAGGACCGCATCGTTGGAGGCCCTCTAGTCATTTTAAACGCATACCTCTCACTTAGCTGGCCAGATAACTCATTCTGACCATGAAGCCGAGTAGCTCAACTCAGGCCAGGCCTTGTTCTATTAGAGTGCGCACTCTAGATGGTAGTAAGGATGTGTGAGGATCCAGACATGAGCCCAAGGGCAAGTCGAGTCCGAACGTCCTGGCAGCTGGTTGTCCCTGGTTGTGCGGCGCTGATCGAACCCACGAATTGGACCTGATTTGTACCAAAGGTGACCATTGATCTGGTCTACCTAGGTTTGTGTTAGGAATACTACCCAGCTGGTTGCAACCGATTTGAATCGCCGTCTCTCCCGAATAGTGAGAAACTTGACGGAGCTTCTTCATCGTAGCAGCTGGTTACTATTGTTAAGCTACTAAATGATATTACACATGTTTGGCACAGGTTAGTTGTTAATCTAGAGATGAATAGCTATAATTAACTTGATGACCGAATTATAATATGTATAGCTGAATTAGTGGCTTTTTATGCAAAATGTTGTTAAGCTAGCTCCAATTATAAAGCCTTGCATGATCCTTGGAGTCACTTTATTTTTGGTTTATGACGGGTAAGTCTAGCTGAGTACCTTCTTATACTTAGGGTTTATTGCCCACTTGTTGCAGGTAACACAGTCTTTCATGGCTATTGTAAGAATTGCTTATGTCCCATTGTGGACGAGGAGTAGGCCCCGGGCAAGGCGCTTCTATTTATATATCTAATCTATGATGCTTTTGTGGGTTGTGATCATAGACTGGCAAGTATTTGAACAATGGTATGAGATATTAGTTTCAAAACTACATTGCTTCTGCTACTACTTTATTTGAACTTGGTTTGTAATAACTTTAATCGCACTCTGATGTATGGCAATATATTTGTGAACTCTATGTAACATGTGGCATGTATGATCTTGGTTGTATATTGGCGATGAATTGAGACCCTTCATGGTACTCGACAAACTACCGGGTTTATATAGGCTCAAGTATGATAGTGCGACCACTTGTGGGCTACCATTGTACTTGTGCTCTTATAAATTGGATGGTTCTATTATAGTCACAATTGTTTCTGATGGATGTTGCAAAAGTAGATTGGGGATGTTGCACATGTTTCATATGTTGCAAGTGTTTCAGAAGCATGTTGTAAGCGTTTGTTCAAAATATTTTAACTGGTTCAAGACGTATGTTGCAATCGTTTTTATATGGATGTTGCATATGTTTTCACACATATGTTGCAACAATATGTTTCAAATGTTTTCGGTTGTTTTAGTCTTATGTTACAGTAAGTGGTTTTCATGTTGCAAGTGTTTCATCTAGATGTTGCATATGTTTCACACACATGTTGCAAGCGTGTGTCCCAAATGTTTCATCTGTTTCAAATGTATGTTGCATTCGAGTGTTTCATGTTGCAAGTGCAGACCGCCAACATTCGTGTCCATGAGGGCGGGCAGGGCCAAGCCGTGGCCACCGACATTTGGAGGAGGTGTTGGCCACCGCTAGGGGTGTGGGGAGGAGGCATAGGCTGCACAGTGCTATTGTGGAAGAGGTAGGGGCTAGTCATCCAGGTGGCCTAGAAGAGATGGGCACCACGCTAGTGTGGAAGAGGATGGGGCGAGTCATCTGAGTAGCGTGGGCAATGGATCTGAAGCGGGTGGTTCGGATACGAGTGCAGGAAATGGAGCTAACGTGGGTGGTGCACAAGTCCAAGCAGACAGGGCGGAGCAGCCACAGACATCTAGGTGCTAGTGCTGGTGTAATGTATAGTGACATGCATGCATGCATGCATGGAGATAAATGAAGCAGGCTTCTTTTCTCCCTGTGTGGATCTTAATTCTCTGCACGACACCACATGATGCCTATACGTGGCTGATGATTATCAGTCGTGGCACCTCTTGATAATTTAGATTGGGTTTCTGTCGACTACAGATAATTTCCATTCCAATCCTAACAATATGAGAAATTTGGTTCGTAGAAAAAAATTTGAGAAATTTGGCAAGGTTTCACATTTGGTAACAATTTATCCAATTGTTTCAAAAATAATAATTGGTAAATCAATGATTTTTTAAGTGGCTAAAAATGTTGGGAGCACATTTGTTGAATCTAGCTCCTAAAATATGGAAGAGAATTTTATATTAGGAACTCTAAATATTTATAAAAAATCATCCTAACTATTTTTATAATTTCTTTCTCTTATTCTTCTCTCATCCTTTCACCTAGAACCATATCCTACTCCTTATTCTTCTCACGTCCTTTCACCTTCACACTGGCGGATCAATACATGCGCGAAAATATCCATGCAATTGGACTGCTTTGAAAGGGGACCTTGACACCTAAGAGGGGGGGTGAGTTAGGCAACTTAAAACTCTAGGTCTCAACTATGGCCTCTTTTTCTAACATTAGCAAACCAATGCAAAAGGTAACCTCTCTAAATATACAACTACGGTTTTGCTAGTGTGTTGCTATCTCTACCGTAAAAAGGAGTTATGCAAATAATGTAAATGCAGAAGCTAAAGAGTAAGGTAGAGATATGCGAACTCTCATCGACGACTCTGATATTTTTACCAGGGTATAGAGAAGAGCGCAAGCTTCTCCCTAGTCCTCGTTGGAGCCCCTCATAAGGAATCCCTCGCAAGGGCCAAGCTCCTGGTCAGGTAACTCTATGGATAGCCTCGGGCCTTCCCCACGCGTAAGTGGGTCTCTGGTGTGCCTCTCCCGGACCGCTCCCCACCGTCTTCACTATCAAGCTTCCGGCCAAACCGCCGTGGGCCTTGTTCCCTTTGGTACACGGTGGCGGCCACACCACAAACACGGTTGATGTGATCTCGCAAGACTACAAGACCCTCTGATGTACAACAATGGTGCGCGCAAGCACCGAGTGGTAAGAGGTATACAAACCTCACTAAACACTAGGCCTAAACCTAGAGCAAGCGCATAAGCGGTGGTCTAATCAACCTAAGCACTTCGCAAAGCACCTACGCTAATCACCAAATGAATCACTAAGCACTATGCAAGTGAAGATTACTAAAATGGTGTACTAGCACCCTTGGTATGTTTCCTTAGCTCCACACATGTCAAATGGCCGGTTGGGGGTCTATTTATAAGCCGCACTAAGAAAATAGCTGTTGGGGATGAAATCTGGCTTTTCTGCTTGTGACCGGACGCGTCTAGTCGTCCTGACCGTTGAGCGTGCGATCAACTGATCGGACACTGATGGCGTCCGGTCATGTGCCACCGGACGCATCTGGTCACAACTTCGTCGCTCTAGAACCTCCCTGTACTCGATCAAACATTGTAGTTCCTGCATCCGGCGATTTGCCGCCAGCGTCCAGTCAGTACTAAGTGTGTTGCCGGGATGATGAACAGTGCCATCGGTGCGTCCGGTCACTTTTAGTACTCAGCGCTCGGTCGCTGCTACTGACGCCTAATATTGCTGAGCCTCTTGATCGGAGCGTTCGGTCGCTGTAAGGGTTGCGTCCGGTGCTGTGTCCGGTCACCACTATGAGCTTGTTTCTTCGCGATCTTGCGTTCGGCTTGGTTCCAATCTTTGTGTGCTTGGACTTTGCTTGATATCTTGGGTCTTCTCTTGTGCTTCTAGGGTCTTGCTTATGGTGTTGATCATTGGATCATCATGTCGCCTTCGTCCAAGTCACGTCTTGCACCCTATTGGACTATAAAACAATCACTTGTAAATTCATTAGTCTAATTTGGTTGTGTTGGTCATCAAACACCAAAATCTAAAGTAAATGGGCCTACTGTCCATTTTCCTTAAAATCTAAAGTAAATGGGCCTAGTGTCCAATTTGGTTGTGTTGGTCATCAAACACCAATTCATTAGTACCTTTTGGTGATTGATGACAACACGACCAAAGCAAACAAATAATAGAAATTTTGGAATTAAAAAAACTATTTAATTGCTAGGATGCAATTCAAAGGACAAGGTTATATGATGCTAAAAGATACCAATTGTAAGACTAAAAAGATATCAATTGAAGATACCAATTGTAAAGCTAAAAGGTACCACATGTAAACATCTTTGAAAACTTATCTTGCCCCCCATGTGGCATTAAGGATTTAAGCCTTGCTTTTTGGTCCTACAAATTCTCCCTATTACATAGACTAATCTATAATCCACTATCCTCCCTTTCTCGGACCATTACCAGTTGTAAATTATTATGATCTTGCTTTTGGTCCTACAAATTAATGCTTGCTTTTGGTCCTCTAAATTCTCCCTCTTTGGAATCAAACACCAAAAAAAGACATTAGTAGGATAAGGGAGGGTCAAACTTTATGATCCTTTGTATGTGGAGAGAAATAGGTCACAAAATTTGACGCTTACATTACATAGACTAATCTCCCCCTAAATATATGCATACATATGGTGTAAGGCAAAGCACATGCATAATTGGCAAATTATTGCTCAAAGGAATTTAATCTATATAATGCATGGAGAAAGCATATAAATATCAAAATGAAATAAACATGGTGATATTGGTTTAGAAATACCACATGTGGAAATTAATTTGATTTATTCCACTTGCAACAGGTGGTGGATATTTGAAGTATGATGCTTAACTCCGGGGACTCCATTTTCCTTGCAATGAGACTACTACACACATGATAAGCTTGAAAAGGTGTTAGTCTCAAAGTATCCAACTTGTAGAATAACCTCCCGCTAAATTTGTGCACACAAGTATGGAATAATTGTAGGAGATATGCACATTGATTTTAGAGTCAACCATACCATTTGAAAGATGACATCACATAAATGTGAGGATCATTTTTGAAGGTGATATTCTAGAGAAATTATCTACAATTTAGACTTTAGCACATATTAGATGAACAATTATAAAACAAGCTATGTGTCGTGCTTCTAAATAATTTAAACCATGTAGGTTTGCTCCAAGGGTTAAGAGTGAAACTGAGCAAGCCTACCATATGATTTACCTAGTGTATGCATGACAAAAGATATAAGCATGCAAATGCAAACCTAGGCATGAAAAGGAACTAGATGCTAAAAGATACCACTTGTAGTAAATTAAATCTAGTTACCTAACATGGGAAGGGAAATTTGTGTCCATAGTATTCACTAACCCACTTGGCAATTAGCATGATCCAATGTGATGCACCCCATGAAATGCACCCATACTTTGCCAAGTCTCCAAATTCCCTAAAGTCCATCGGACTTCTCAGTTTCCTTTTAGAATCCAAACCTTCTAGGTGCTCTTCATATTGGAGATGATCTCCTTTGACACCCAAATGCGTTTGTCCCCATTATTGGCTTGCTTGTTCACCTTGATGGCCACCACCTTGTCATTTTTCTTCTTCTTTAACAAGTATGGTGTGGAGGCCTTCTTGTCCACATTGTTGGTGTAGGTGTTGGAGAACTTGCTTGTTTACTTTTTCTCTTTCTTCTTTTCTCCTCCCTCATTCTTCACCTTGCACTCATAGAATTTGTGGCCTTTCTTGTGGCACACGTAGCAAACCATGGTTTGTCCTTTATCAAGCTTTTTCACTCCCTTGATGGTGTTATCTTGATGAAGTTGGGCTTATTTTGTCTTTCCTTTCACTTGAGTCAAGTCCTTGGTGAGGCGAGCCACTTCTTGCTTGAGTTGCTAATTTTCATTGCAACCTCTTATGTGCATGTATCAACAACAACTTTCTCAACACAAACTTGGTTGCACAAGAGTGAGTCTAAACATAAATCATTGCAAGAAGTAGAGGCATTCTTTTTAGGCATGTCAAAAATTGAACCTTTCTTTTTAGGTGCCTCGATGAGGGTAGAATGGACTGCTTTAAGATTAGCAACTTTATTTGTTAGCTCATCATAATGTTTGCACATAGTTTCCATTTTAGCAAGCAAACTTTTATAAGCATCTTGTGAGTTAGCTAACTTTTTCTTTAATTTTTCATTTTTCTTTACAAGTTGTTCATCATTGATTGTGAAATTATTCTTGTTTGCACTAGTCTCAAGTTGCTCAATTTTTAGTAGATAGCTCCATATTAAGATTGGCAAAAGTTTCATATTGTTCAAGCAAGGTAGCATAAGCTTGTTGTGAGCTATCTAGTTTTTCTTTTAATTTTTCAAGCTTCTTTTGTTGACTAGTGCAAACTTTAGAAAAGTGAAGATTTTCTTGCATAATTTCATCATAAGAAGGTAGCTCATCATCACTATCACTATTATTGTTACTATCACTAGGGATAGACTTTTGGTTACCACGTGCCATAAGGCACACACGTGAGGTGCTTGATGATGAGTGCTTGCGCCCTCGCCTTTTGTGATGGTCTTCTTCTTCACTTAAAGAATCATCCCATGACCTTGTTGATGTGAGGGCTTTGTTCTTACATGCCTTCTTTGTCTTGGGTGTGGGCTTATTTGGACAAACTTCCACAAAGTGCCCCAACTCGCCACATCCATAGCATCCTTTCTTTCTTTGCTTATTTCTTTGATTTGTGAAGATGAAATCTTGAATTTGGATGGGCACACCCTTGACATTGAGCCTTTGGATCATCTTCTCCACCTTGTTGATAAGTTTGATTGATTCTTCATCAAGGTCGGAGGTGGAGGAAGATTGATCATCATCACTTGAATCATCATCATCATCATCATCATCATCATCATCTTCACTTGAGGAGCTTGAGCTTGAGCTTGTCTCAACTTGCTTGCCCTTCATCTTCTTTTTATCGCTACATGCAAGAGCTTTGCCTTTGCTTGATGAAGAGGCTTCTTCTTGACCCATCTTGCGTGACATTTCAAATGCCACTATCTTGCCAATAACTATGGCCGAAGTCATGGTGCTCGAGTCCTCCATGTTGTGAAGGATGGTGATAATGCTTGCATATTTCTTTTATGGTAGCATGGAGATGATCTTCCTCATGATGTCCGCATCATCTAGCTTTGTTAATCCTATTGAATGGAGCTCACTGATAATTAGATTCAAACGAGAATACATATCATGAACAAGCTCATCATCATTCATTTTAAATGATTCCTAATTTTGTTTAGCTAGATAATGTTTTTGCTCACGGACATTAGATG
Source organism: Miscanthus floridulus (assembly GCF_019320115.1). Lineage (NCBI taxonomy): Eukaryota > Viridiplantae > Streptophyta > Magnoliopsida > Poales > Poaceae > Miscanthus > Miscanthus floridulus. The sequence goes on from NC_089585.1 coordinate 45,262,396, forward strand.
TGCCATCATGGAGCTCTTGAAGTTTTAACTAAATTTCATGTGCCATATTTAAAGTGAACACTTGGTTAAACACATCCATACTAAAAGATTCAAATAAGCAATTTTTAGCTCTAGCATTGAAATGAATTTCCTTTTCTTCACTCTTTGTGGGTTTATTGGGATTCTTAATGGGTTTTATCCCATCACGAGTGACTCTCCAATCACCCAAATTAACCGCCTCAAGGTGACAAGCCATTATAGCTTTGTAGTAAGGGAAGTTAGTGCCGTCAAAGTGTGGAGGCCTAGAGATATCAATCCCAACCACTCTAAATAGTGTTAGCTCAACGGTCCAAATTGAGCCAACCAGCTCTGATACCAATTGAAAGGGGACCTTGACACCTAAGAGGGGGGTGAATTAGGCAACTTAAAACTCTAGCTCTAAACTATGGCCTCTTTTTCTAACATTAGCAAAACCTATGCAAAAGGTAAACTCTCTAAATGTGCAACTATGGTTTTGCTAGTGTGTTGCTATCTCTATGGCAAAAAGGAGTTATGCAAATAATGTAAATGCGGATGCTAAAGAGTAAGGTAGAGATATGCGAACTCCCGTTGATGACTCTGGTATTTTTACCGATGTATCGAGAAGCGCGCAAGCTTCCCCCTAGTCCTCATTGGAGCCCCTCACAAGGAATCCCTCGCAAGGGCCAATCTCCCGGTCAGGTAACTTTGTGGATAGCCTCAGGACTTCCCCACGTGCAAGTGGGTCTCTGGTGTGCCTCTCCCAGACCGCTCCCCACCATCTTTGAAAGGATCAAGATGCCCAAGAGGGGGGGTGAATTGGGCTAATTCTAAAATTCTTTACAATAATTAAACCCTACACTTAGCTCACTTCACTCCTTGTGCCTAGAATATGATTCTATTGATCTACTGTACAAAAGTTTTGCACCCTAAGTTCTAATCCTACTCTAGCATGGCAATTCTAAGAATGTAAGACAAGAATTGAATTGGTCAAAATTAAATGCTTAAAGTAAAGAGAGAAAAAGGAACACAGCGATGTTTTGTCAAAGTATCAGAGAGTCACCACTCCCCACTAGTCCTCGTTGGTGCACCCACGCAAGGGTGTAGCTCCCCCTTGATCCGCGCAAGGATCAAGTGCTCTCTACGGGTTGATTCTTCGACACTCCATCATGTTTAATCACCCACAACCACTCACAACTTGAGTTGGGTCATCCACAAGCTCCGTCGAATGATCACCAAACTCCCAATCACCACCAAGCCATCTAGGTGATGACAATCACCAAGAGTAACAAGCATAAACTCTCACTTGACCACAACAAGCCTGATGAGAACAGTGGATGCACACTTGCTACTCTCCTTGCACTAATGCGGCCTTAATCTTGGATTCTCAAATCTCAATTACCTTACTAGGCTCTTGCTCTCCTAAGCACTCTCAAGGGTGTTTCTCAGCTGTTGAAATGGGCAAGAGACCTCCCTTGGATGAATAGAAGAAGTATTTATACCCCCTCATTCAAAATGAACCATTAGGAGGTGGAAACACCACACTGCGGGGTGATCGAACGCTTCGGTCAAGGTGACCGGACGCTCCGATCAGTTCTCCCTGCCATAGAGCCGTTAAGTTGTGACCGGACTCTAACCAGCGTCCGTTTAGCACTGACCGGACGCGTTCGGTCACGAAAACTGCTCTAATGTTGACCGGACGGTGGCACCCAGAGTCTGGTCACTTTGTTGTTCAGCGTCCGGTCAGTAACTGGAACCTAACCAGCGTCCGGTCAGCACTGACCGGACGCGTCCGATCAGGATTCTTCCTCTCTAGAACCTTATTGGAGTTGACCAGACTCTGGCACCCAGCGTCCGGTCACTTTACACTCAACGTCCGGTCGCATCCAGACAACTTCAGCTTGATCAAATGAACTGACCGATCACACTGGAATCAGCGTCCGGTCAACATTTGACCCTCCATTCACTTCCAACTCGAAATCATATGTGAATGAAGTTTGCTCCAATTGATCTTAGGGCTACTTCGAAGCTACCTAGTGCTAGATTTGACAAGTGTGCACCACACCTAACCCACTAGACTCACATAGGTCAAGCTACTAGTTCATACCCCCCTTAATAGTATGGCCAAAGGAAAAACAAAGTCCTAAACTACTTTAAGTGTCTCTTCAACACCAAACGACACTTAAAACTAGTCCATCCTTAACCTTGTCGTCCATCCTTTGAAAACCAAAACGATTTCCATCGTAGGGGCATGCAACCATGATTGCCCAATTAATTGCCATTAACATGACCTAACTTAATTGTCTCTGCAAAACACACGTTAGTAATAGTAATCACATATTGTCATTAATCACCAAAACCCAACTAGGGGCCTAGATGATTTTAGTCTTAACTATTAAGCTTCCGGTCGAACCGCCACGGGTCTTGTTCCCTTCGGTACATGGTGGCGGCCACACCACAAAAGCAGTTGGCGTGATCTCGCAAGACTACAAGCCCCTCCGATGTATAACAATGGTGCACGCAAGCACCGGGTGGTAAGAGGTATGCAAACCTCACTAAATACTAGGCCTAAACCTAGAGCAAACACATAAGCGGTGGTCTAATCAACCTAAGCACTTCACCAAGCACCTACGTTAATCACCTAATGAATCACTAAGCACTATACAAGTGGAGATCACTAAAATGGTGTCCTAGCACCCTTGGTATGTTTTCTCAGCTCCACACACGTCAAATGATCGGTTGGGGGTCTATTTATAAGCCCCACTGAGAAAGTAGTCGTTGGGGACGAAATCCCACTTTTCTGCTACTGACCGGACGCTGCTGTCGTCCTGACCGGACGCGTCCAGTCGTCCCGACCGTTGAGCGCGCGGTCAACTGATCGGACACTGATGGCGTCCGGTCACGTGCCACCGGATGCGCCCGGTCGTAACTTCGCAGCTCTAGAACCTCTCTGTACTCGACCAGACACTGCAGTTCCTGCGTCCGGTCGATTTGCTGCCAGCGTCTGGTCAGTACTGAGTGTGTTGCCGGGATGATGAACAGTGCCATCGGTGCGTCCGGTCACTTTTAGTACTCAGCGTTCGGTCACTGCTGTTGATGTCTGCTATTGCCGAACCTCTTGATCGGAGCGTCCGGTTGTTGTAAGGGCTGCGTCCGATGCTGCGTCCGGTCACCACTGTGAGCATGTTTCTTCGCGATCTTGCGTCCGGCTTGGTTCCAATCTTCATGCTTGGACTTTGTTTGATATCTTAGGTCTTCTCTTGTGCTTCTAGGGTCTTGCTTATGGTGTTGATCATCGGATCATTATGTCGCATTCGTCCAAGTCACGTCTTACATCCTATTAGACTACAAAACAATCACCTGCAAATACATTAGTCCAATTTGGTTGTGTTGATCATCAAACACCAAAATCCAAAGTAAATGGGCCTAGGGTCCATTTTCCTTGCATGCTTTTGCCAAGTGCAGAAAGAATTTCCCAAGTGCGGAAAGATAGGGAGTTGAGATACAGAGTTTATGGAGAGCAGTTTTTTTTATTTTGCCAAAAAATCTAGATTGAGAGCGGATTTTGAAAACTTTTGGAGATGCTCTAAATACGTTGTTTGTGCAAACCTAGGCCTCCTTTAGCTAATATTTTGAAGTAAGGTTTTAGTCACCATCGTCAATCGCCTACCACCTTGGCAGGTTCGTTGATTTCTATGGCTGGAAATTCATGGCTGAAAATTTGGAATTTCTTAGTGAAATTTGGCATAATTCTGTAGAGTATGATGAATATAATTCAAGTTACCATATTGTATTATATGTCATCCCTGTAGATAAGAGATCAATGGTATTGTAACTGCGGCCTTGTTTAGTTCCTCCCAAACTCTCAACTTTAGCACTATGTAAAAAGAAGATTTTCCGTCATATCAAACTTGCGGTACATGCATGGAATACTAAAAGTAGACGAAATTAAAAACTAATTGTACAGTTTGGTTGTACTTTGCGAGACGAACATTTTGAGCCTAATTAGTCAACGTTTGAACAATTATTACTAAATACAAACGAAATGCTGCAGTAACGCTACAGTAACACTATGGTACATTTTACCAACTTTGTACATCAGTTGGCAACTAAACAAGGCCCGACAGTCATTGCCGATTGAATAGCACTAATATTCATATCATATATCTCTACCTCTCTACTCTCTGCCTTTTCGTCCTGCTAGCCCAATACCGAATTTGCCTCGGCCACCCGCTCGGAAAGTTGCGCGCGTTTTTTCTCCCATCAAACGTAACGGCCCGGAATTTCTGGGTGTAAAACATTCCCATCCGTATCCTTATTGCTTTTCTTTTTTGTTTTTTTTTACCGTTTGTGCCCTGCGTTCCCTTCCCTGACTGTTTATCTTTTTTTATTATTATATGTCTTTCGTTTTTTCTTATAAAAATAAATAATAAACAATGAATGTAGTAGGGTCTTTCAAACCTTGATCTTTCTCTAATAAAAATAAATGTGTCCATTCTAAATTGTTAATGTAATTTTGATTATGAATAAAACTTATTGCTATTAAAACCAAGATTAATCTATGGTCCAACTAATCAAACAGTATACTGAAATCTTTGTCAAGTAATCTAAGGAAAATAAAGGTATATCGTTGATGTATGCATATACCAGTGCAATTCTCGACAAGGGTTGTCATGTAGAAATCGGGTGAGGTATTTGTCATAATTATCGATGGATAGATTAGTTCTTGACATGATGGCAAATAAGGGTGAGCTTTGTTCGGATGGTTTGTCTTGCATGGCCTCACATGACGAACACAGAACACAAGAACCTTGCCCCGTCAGAAGAGTCAATTTGGCTTTCTCAAGCTAACAAGGCACTGCCTAGCTCCAAGGTAGTTCAGCAACATATCCAAACAATCGAGTATGTTCCGTATCTTCGCCAGCAAGGGCAAGGTAACACAGTACCGACGAAGGAATCAAGCAGCCCCTAACTCTTTACCATCTTACTTGCTAACACATGAATAGTATGAAAATAAAGATAAGATATATTTATGAGTAAATATTTATGTGCCTTACGATGGAAAAAATCTATTAATGTTGTATTTTAATCCCATAGAAACTTAACGAAAATGAATAGACTTGTAATGTAACAATCTTGTTCTCATTTTAAATTAAAGGTTTAATAGCTTATTTTTATTGCAACACACGGGCATATATGCCAGCATAATATTAAAGAGCGAAACGATTCTTGCATCTGTCTTCTTTTACTTCCCACCATGTCCATGCGCTTCTCATTGTCTCCTCTGGGATCTAAACTCACCATACATGCTCATATAGGTTCTAAACTCACCATACATGTTCATATAGGTTAGAACCACCTATGTTTGTGTGTCTAATAATGGTACAGAGTTTGATTCTAATATATATTGGAACACGGCCGTTACATAAACCTCTGAGCCATAAATCTTCATGAGACCGTGCAACAAGAGGAATGCTCCATTGCAATGCATGGACACCATTTGTTAGTACAAGAAAAAGTACGAGACGTATGAGTTTGCCACAAAAGCAGATCAAGCAGGCCAACCAGAAACAGAATCAGATTCACACGAGTAGGGGCCTGTTTGGATCCCTACCTCTAAACTTTAGAGCACTTTAGCTCACTTTCGATGTCTAAAGCTCTAATGTGAGGTGGGCTAAAGTTTAGAGCTAATTTTAGACCATCTGTTTGGAGCTTTAGCTATAAAGTTTAGAGCTCTAAAGTTTACAAGGGAGGATCCAAATAGACGCTTGGAGTTGGACACAAAAGATCAGGAGGGAGACCAAATCCATGGCAGGCAACTTGAGTTGGGGCAGGATTTATTCCGTGACGAGCCAACTTGTCCATGTGTTTTTGACCAAATCGTGAGGAGACTGATCGATGATTTATCAAAGCCTAATTAAATACTGCAGCTAACACTACGCTAGATTTGCACATCACTGCCGGCCTCATCACTGCCGGATTTATGAGAACCGGCAGTGATGTACCTTCACTGTCGGTTATGAGCTTGAAAATGAAAAAATGATTGGTGCTGGGCTAAAATCGGCAGTGAAGGACCACATCACTCCGGTTTTTGGCTTGAATCGGCAGTGTTTTAGCGGGCACTCATCACTGTCGATTTAAGCCAAGAGTCGATAGTGATTGGGTACTATCACTGTCGGTTCTAGCCCAGAACCGACGGTGATAAGCCTACAACACAAAAAGGCTGCAGCCGTCCTCTCCTTCCTCCTCTCTTCCATCTCAAGAACAGAGGCGCGCGTTTGGACCCTTCCCTCCATTGTTACGGCTGCTCTTCACCATGAAGCTAGTGCTTGGATTTTGAAGAATGGCTTGATCTTTTTGCTTTAAGGTTAGTAACAAACATCCACTCATTTGATTTTGTTGCTTAATTAGCTTTGTTTTGATGGCTACATTGCTTGATTCTCATTCTAGTTCTTTCTCCATTCTAGATAGCACTTTTCCAATTGGACATTTGTGCAAGGCTCAAATTGTGGTGAATCCATCATCCAAAAGGTTGGTGTCTATGAACACATTTAAATTCCTAGCTAATTATTCCATGGTGGTCAAGATCATCATTGTTAGTATGTGATGCTATAATTAGTTCTTAGAAATAGAGTAGAATAGTTGTTCTTCAATATTGTGCAATAATTGTTTTTACTACGATTTTCAATTTACAGGGCCGGGGCTACCAATTTCAATTTTTCAATAATTAGTGTACAATAATGTTTTCTAAAAATGGTACTTTTGAGCTACAATTATTGTTCATGATGCTTGATTTCTTATTAATTCTTTGTAATTACTGTCTCAGTATTTTTTTGTGTAAAGATGGATCGAGAGTGGATGCATCTGTCCTGAATTGACAAGCGGTACATGTATGGCATCAGCCAGTTTATCACCGATGCCAAAGCCCATGCTGGGAATGGGAACTCTGTCTTCTGCCCATGCAAAGATTGCAAGAATCATAGGAACTTTCGTCAAATTGAGTCTATACGATCACACTTGATTACCAGGGGGTTCATGCCAAACTATACAATATGGACTATGCATGACGAGGTTGGTGTGAATATTCTATAGGGAAACGATGATGATGTGGACATGCCTGACGTAGCCATCCACGATGCTGACAAGGAACCCGGTGTCAACACAAAACCTATGGGCACAGTTAATAATGTGTTTAGGAATATGTTAGCTGACGACACCGAGGATAACGATGGCATTTCTCAGCTGCTACGTAATGTAGAGACCAGATGTCTTAGTGAAAGACAGCTGAAAAAGCTAGAGAAAATGGGATAAGATGGTAAAACACCATTGTATAGGAATTGTGCAATGAGCAAACTGGAAGCCGACATCATGCTATTAGAGTTCAAATCGACAAACGGATTGAGCGAAAAAGGCTTCGATCAGTTATTAGGTATAATAAGAAAAATGCTCCTAGAAAAAAATGAGTTGCTAAAAAAGATATACTTGGCCAAGCAAATGATCTGCCCCATCGGCCTCAAGGTTGAAAACATCCACACGTGTTCCAATGATTGCATATTATACCGTGGAGAAAAATACAAAGATTTGGACAAGTGCCCCAAGTATGAAGCTCCACGGTACAAGGAAGGGCCGTCAGATGAGGGTACCAAGACCAAAGGAGGTCCCATAAAGATCGTTTGGTATTTCCCTATAGCTCCCCGGGTGCAAAGGTTGTTTGCATATGCAAAGTCAGCCAAGTTGTTACGTTGGCATGGTGAAGAGCATAAGAAAGATACAATGATGAGGCACCCCACCGATGGGCATGACTGGAGGACTATCAATACTATATTCTATAAGGACATCGGTGGAGAGGTAAGGCACCTTTGGTTTGCTTTGAGCACAGATGGGATGAATCCTTTAGACCAGGTTAGAAGCAATCATAGCACCTAGCCAATGACGCTCTGTATATACAACCTTCCACCTTAGGTCTATATGAAGCGGTCATACATCCAGATGCCACTACTGATCCAAGGGCCAAGACAACCTGAGAATGACATTGATGTGTTTCTGGAACCAGTGATCGATGAACTAGTGGAGCTGTTTGAAAAGGGTGTGCCGAATGTTTGGGACAAGTACAAAAAGGAACATGTCATGATCAAGGAAGTACTTATCACTACAATCACGGACCTGCCAGGTCGAGGTTTATTGTCTGGAGAGAAGACAAAAGACTATACTGGATGTGTCAAGTGCTTGGACAACACCGATGTGGTAAATCTACCAAATAACTCAAAGATAGTTTATATGGGACATCATAGGTTCCTACCTAAGGATCACCCTTACCGCAGGAACAGAAAAGATTTCAATGGTACTATTGAGAAACGCTTAGCTCCAAAATATCAAGACGGGCCTGCGATACTTTGATAACTCAATAAACTGGAGGTTGTCCTTGAGAAGGGGGACAATGCAGTAGCAGCGCCTGATGGGAGCGTTTAGAAGAAAAAATCGATTTTCTAGAAACTACCTTACTGGCCATTTCTGAGTATACGCCGCTGTCTTGATCCCATGCACATCACTAAAAATGTGTGCGCTAACACTCTTAACACCTTGATGGACACCGGGGGGACATCGAAGGATTCACTAGCTACATGCCTGGACATGCAACACATGGGAATCAAGAAGGAGCTGCATCCTGTGGAGCTAGAGAATGGCCAGTTCGAACTTTCGGTTGCGTCATGGACATTGAAGAAGGAAGAAAAGCGTGCGCTTATTTCTTTCTTCAATGAACTCAAAGTCCCAATGGGCTACTGTATGAACCCAAAGAGGCTAGTGAACATGAGAGAACTCAAATTCAACTATGGCCCTATGAAGGCCCATGACTATCATGTCATTATGACTCAGCTACTCCCTATTGCCCTACATGGTATCCTCCCCCCAAAGGTCTGCGCTCCAATCATAAAGCTTTGCTCGTTCTTCAACGCGATCTCAAAAAAGGTCATTGATGTGTCCATGCTAGAGCAGCTGCAGTGCGACATAGCTGAAACTCTCGTTAGGCTTGAGATGCATTTCTCGCGAACTTACTTTGATATCTCATTGTATCTGCTCATTCATCTTGTTGACCAAATTAGAGCCCTTGGCCTAATGTACCTGCATCAGATGTTCCCTTTCGAAAGATTGATGAAAGTTTTCAGGAGGTATGTTAGAAACAGATTTAGGCTAGAAGGGGGCATGGTTGAAGGATGGTCAACGGAGGAGGCCATTGAGTTCTGCACATATTATCTGGACATCAAAAAGGTCGGAGTTCCAGAATCTCGTAACGAGGGGAGACTACGTGGCAAAGGAATGATCGGGGAGAAATCTGTTATAGTAGATGACCTTATTTCTTTTAGACAGGCACAATTCGCTGTTCTCTAGCAAGCCAAGGGTGTGATGCCATACATTTATGAGCATAGGCAATCGCTGCAAACTCTGTATCCGAGCAGGTCACAGGCTTAGCTAGATAAAAAAACATAAGGAAGAATTTGTCAGCTGGTTGCGACGTCGCTTGCTTGGAATAAAGTTGGATAATCAACTGGATGCCTTAGCCAAGGGACCTTCAAGTACATATCTTAAGTACCAAGGGTATGAGATCAATGCATTCACATTTTAAACAAAAAAGCAAGATGGAAAGAGCACATACCAAAATTGTGGTGTTCGTTTTGATGCTCACGATGAAAACAGCAACGTGCAGTCGACATACTATGGTTTCATAGAGGAGATATGTGAGCTAGCCTATGGTCCATTGAAGGCATCTCTTTTTTGCTACCAGTGGGTCTGGCTCGAGGAAATCAACACTGACAGCGAAGGGTTTACTACCATTGATCTCACTAAGGCTGCATACAGAGACGACTCCTTCGTCCTTAAAAGAGATGTTATGCAAGTCTTCTATACAAGGGACAGCAAGACAAAAGGAAGGCTAAAAGTAGTCCTAGAAGGGAAAAGAAAGATTGTCGGTGTCGATGGAGTGACGGACGAAGAAGACTACATAGGGCTATCAGGAAATGCCTCTATTTGGGGCGAACGTACCCTTACCTATCCTTCAAGAGGGTGACGAACCTGCTTACGTACGAATTGATCACAATGAGGCCCCCATTGTTGATGCACCTAAAGATAGTTAGATTATTGTTAACTATGTAATCATTATGCAGATGTTGTATCAGTAATTCATACTGAATATTTAATTTATATTTTATGCGCATCTCTACAATTTAATTATTGACTATGTAATCAAATATTAAGATGATGTTCACAAACACTATTATTTGATAATTATAGACCATTAATTAATTATCATAGAATTAAATAATCAAGACACAAATTTTTGTGTTATTTTAGAATATAAACTAACTGCATTATTTATATTAATAAATAAATAAAGAAAAGCAAACTAAGCGAACTCCCTATCCTAGCTCAGCGGTTAAGGCCGCGCACTCTGTAGTTTGAGACCCACGCTCGAATCCTAGGCAGGCCAAACTTTTTTGATTTTGCAATTATTATTTAGTAGTGTATTACAACAGGATAAAAGAAAAAGAACAACTAATTCTAACGTAATCCCTATTCTAGTGTAGTGGTTAAGACTCGAAACTAAGAACCCCGAGACCTGGGATCGAATTCTAGGCTCAAAATTTTATTTACATTTTTTATAAAAAAGGCTACGAGACTATGATTTTTTAAATATTTTTTTACTAAAAGGCTGCAATGGTGGTAGGGCCCTTCACTACCGGTTTTGGTTTTAAAATCGACAGTGATAGCGCTGCGATGGTAGGCTCCAAACCGATAGTTATTTTTTTATATTTTTTACTAAAAGGCTATGATGGTGGCAGGCACTTCACTACCGGTTTTGGTTTTAAAACCGGACAGCGATAGCTTCTATCATAGTTGGCTGCTCAAACCGACACAGAAGGCCCAATTCACTGTTGGTTTTAAACTAAAACCAACAGTGATGTGTAGATACTCTTCACATGCCAACATCACTCCCATGACCATAATAGTTGGAACATTGCTTGCATCTACCCCGACAACTTTAGTTCAGAAATAAAAATGTACCATGACTGCTAGCCCCTATAAAATAGCCCTCGGCCAGGAGCTGGCCTCTCCATGCATGTTGGTTTCAGCCAGGCCTTATCAGCCATGATATAATGTTTTTCCTCTCACAACAAACCACAGATATCGTTATGCATCGTAGTCCACCAAAATGGTGCACACATGAGGCCACCTTCACTATCGATTCTATTTAAAAACCGGTAGTGATGTCCATGCCCCCCTATATAAAACAAACTACCAGCCACATACATCGATCTCACCCACCCACAAACTCTCTCAGTCTTATTTCTCACGTTTCACTCTCACTTCTGAAGACATCCACTCTCTCTCTCTATATGTGATTTAGTCATGGCTCCTGCATTTTTCAGTGGTATTGATACGTTGTCTTCTCCAATACTCTATCTATATTCATTTGATCTATATTTATATTCATGTTTCTTTGCATTCTATATTTATATATATTCTTATTCCTTGCATTTGATCTAGATTTAATTATGTTGCCACATTTTACTTGGAAGAATTTTTTGTGCATATATTTTATGTTCATATTTTTTTGCATTTTATCGATCAGGTGGTATGAACAACAGACCTCCCCCACCACAAGAACTAGGTTTCCACCCTAGCGATGAGCCATTCGCTCCTAATTTGGCCATTCCACGGTTCCCTGTTCTAGCTATTGTATGAAATATTTTCCAACATCTTTTGTTTTTTTATGCTAACAAATAAGTGTAATTAGTTTAATATCATTATTGTGTGCATATATGTCGTAGACTATATCCCCAATAGATTAGCTGCGAATAGCACTTAGCTGGTTTTTTATCTCGGACATCGTTGAGAACACGGCATCTAATGCAAGTGGTCGGCTATGGACGCGTAAACTCAGTTTTTTCATCCCTATGAGGAGTTCAAATCATCAAAACCATATCCACGGGACGGGAATATAGATCCCGGACATGATAAGCGCTCAATTAAGTGTCGTGCGCATCTGTTTAGAGGCACTTCGATGTATTTGCTATGATGTGCCTGATTTCTCGCACTTCAAGGCACTTGCTTTGAATGCTGGTGATATCCCCGTCCCGCAAGCAAGTGAATGGTTTATGAGCTACAACCATGCGGATGTGGTAAAATAGTCACTTATACCTGAGTCATGGTTATTTGTTGTTTATTATTATAATAACATTCTCTAATTTTTTTTCTTTTTCTTCGCATGCAGATTGCGCTACAGGACCTTACCTAGCTGCATGTGGCTTGTGGGCCATTCTAGACCAAGCTATGAAGCAACTCAGGTACAATTGGGACTTCTGTAATGGAAACCTCAGCCAGCTCACTATAGAAGGACGCCAATACTACATAAGGATTACTAATAGGGCCAGTGGTCATTCAGTAGGTTACATCTATGGCCGACCATTCTTTCGGTATTGTGAAGCACAAGAGAGTGCACTCATACGGCCATTGGACTTCATCGATACAAGCGGATACATAATCCGTGACATCAATTACCATATATGGCTATAGAGGCATATTAGTGTGCGTGGCCCAATCGATCCCGGCAGTGATTTCGATAGTAATTCATGTTAATTTAGCTAGGTTTTCAAGGTCGTAGTTTAATTCGGTTCTAATTTTAATATATACGGCTTTGTGTGTTTAATTATTGTCATGCATGTAATTCGTGTAACATTTGTTGGGCAACTAGAAATATACATTCTGGTGTCGTATTGGTCTCAAAATTATTCTTAGGCTTGCACGTACCACGTGCGAAGGAAACACCTAGTTTAGGATTTTTCGGAGATGGTCTGCTACTTTCTAAGGTATAATTGAATTTTCGCGCGATGACACCGTTTAATTATAGGTTGAACTGAGTCTACCCACGAAAATATCTAGAATGGTGCCAAACTTTTATATAGGCTCTAATGTGCCCTAGGGATAAAAATTTTGTGGAGGTGGATGAAAAAATCTATTGAGTTCAAGATGAAATTCATCCTCTTTTGTCTCATTCGGCACAGAGAAAAATATAATAAATAAAAAAATGATCAGAAAACCTAAGATCTTGTGTGGGGTCTTAATTTGGGTGTACATGCTTATTAAAAAAATTCAAGCCATTTTGAAATAGGTGGAGTATACATACTTTATAGAAGTACATATGCCCTTTCATCGAACCATGACTATACACATAGGTTATCAAGGTTTATGTGGTTCATAGGCATTTTGGTGTCGTGTTGGTCTCAAAATTATTCTCAAGCTTGCACGTGCCACGTGTGAAGGAAACACCAAGTTTGGGATTTTTTGGAGATGGTTTGCTACTTATGAGGTTTAATTGAATTTTCGTGCGACGATACCGTTTAATTATAGGTTGAACTGAGTCTACCCACGAAAAGATCTAGAATGGTGCCAAACTTTTACACAGGCTCTAATGTACCCTAGGGATAAGAATTTTGTAGAGGTGGATGAAAAAATCTATTGGGTCCCAGATGAAATTCACCCTCTTTTGTCTCATTCGGCATAGAGAAAAATATAATAAATAAAAATTTAATCAGAAAAACCTAAGATCCTATGTGGAGTCTTAATTTGGGTGTACATGCTTATAAAAAAATTCAAGCCATTTCAAAATAGGCGGAGTATACTATACTTCACAGAGGTACATATGCCCTTTTATCGAACAATGACTATACACATAGGTTATCAAAGTTTCTGTGGTTCATAGGTATTTTGGTTTCGTATTAGTCTCAAAATTATTCTTAGGCTTGCACGTGCCACGTGTGAAGGAAACACTAAGTTTGGGATTTTTCGGAGATGGTTTGCTACTTTCTAAGGTTTAATTGAATTTTCCGCGCGACGACACCGTTTAATTATAGGTTGAACTGAGTCTACCTATGAAAAGATCCGGAATGATGCCAAACTTTTACACAGGCTCTAATGTGCCATAGGAATAAGAATTTTGTAGAGGTGGATGAAAAAATCTATTGGGTCCAAGATGAAATTCACCCTCTTTTATCTCATTCGGCATAGAGAAAAATATAATAAATAAAAAATATCAAAAAAATCTCAGATCCTTGTGTGGGATCTTAATTTAGGTGTACATGCTTGTCAAAAAAAATTCAAGTCATTTCAAAATAGGCGGAGTATATATGCTTCACAGAGGTATATGTGCCCTTAATCGAACCATGACTATACACATAGGTTATAAAGGTTTTTCATGGTTCATAGGCATTCCGATGTCGTATTAGTCTCAAAATTATTCTCAGGCTTGCACATGCCACGTGTGAAGGAAACACCAAGTTTGGAATTTTTCGGAGATGGTTTGCTACTTTCTGAGGTTTAATTGAATTTTCGCGCGACGACACCATTTAATTATAGGTTGAACTGAGTCTACCCACGAAAAGATCTAGAATGGTACCAAACTTTTACACAGGCTTTAATGTGCCCTAGGGATAAGAATTTTGTGGAGGTAGATGAAAAAATCTATTGGGTCCAAGATAAAATTCACCCTCTTTTATCTCATTCGGCATAGAGAAAAATATAATAAATAAAAAATAATCAGAAAAACCTCAGATCTTGTGTGGGGTCTTAATTTGGGTGTACATGCTTGTCAAAAAAATTTCAAGCCATTTCGATATAGGAATACATATGCTTCTATTTATTCAGTATATAAAAGAATCTTTTAATATACATAAACATCATTGTCGGTTTCAAAAAACTGACAGTGATGAGAAGAAATCGACAGTGATACTGGTTATCACTGTCGGTTTATTTTGAAAATCGGCAGTGATATATAAAAAATGAAAAAAAAATTATGCCAGCCCTCGGGTTTGAGCTCGGGTCTCAGGCTGCAGAGTTCAGAGACTTAACCGCTGCGCTAGTATAGGATGTGTGCCAAGGTTTATTTATTTTTTTCTTTTTGACTCTTTAGACCGCTTAATAAATTATAAAATTAAACTAAAAAAATTAGGACCGCCCGAGATTTGAACACGGGTATCGGAGGCTAAGTTGTGGGGTCTTAACCGTTGAGCCAATAAGAGGTATTCGAAAGAAGTAGAAAAGATAACTTACTTATGCTAGAACTGCTACACTGGCAATCGCTGCCAGTTTAAAGAATGGCCCGATAGTGATATTTCTACATCACTGTCGGTTTAGACTTATAACCGGCAGTGATGTACCCCCATCATTGTCGGTTTATAATTAGAACCGGCAGTGATGAGGTCTGGTATAAAAGCCCGACGTGGGTTGAAATTATCCAAATTTCAAATCTGCGCCAACCGTTCCCAGCCCCACGCTCCTCTTCTTCGACGACGATGCTCGTGCACCGCCCCATGCCGAAGCACCCATCCACCACCCCCGCGCCGCCGTTCCTAGCCCCGCGCTCCTCTTCTTCGACACCGATGCCCATGCACCACCCCACACTAGAGCACCTATCCACTGCCCCCCATGCCACCATTCCTAGCCCCACGCTCCTCTTCTTTGATGCCGACGCCCATGCACCGCCCCACGCCGGAGCACTCCCCACGCCATCCACTGCCCCACGCCGAAGCACCACCGAGGCCTTCAGGAGCGCGCGGACAGCTGCTTTCCCACCCCTATGGTGAGTGCGTGGCTCACTGCCAGCTAAGTGTTTGATGAAATACCCCACGGTTGTTGTCTTCCCAATAGCAGTCGATTCCTATTTGATTGAGTTACATGCTGTTACTCCTTGGTTTAGCTATCCTTGTATGCACATGCTGTTACATAAACTAGTTAGTTTTTCTCTAAAGAGATTATGCTACCTACTGATTTGTTGAGGACCTAGTAATCATGGCCCTAAACTATTTAATAACCATTGGTGTTATTTGCATGTTGTCGCAACAAGTTATTCCCTCGAGTCATGGCTAAGTGACCTTTTGCGCTGTGTGCAGTCTAAGTATTTAAACATTGATCATCAACACCTCTTGACATAGTTAGATTGAATATGTGACAATGATATGAGCATATCTGTCTCGAATAGTAGTTGCATAATGTTATGATATCTCTGTACTTTGTAATTATTGCAAGCAATGGAAACTAGCAGTCAAAGGTACACGTTAATGACTACGGACGTCTTATTTGTGATGGTAGGGAGTGTTCTGTTTATATAAGAGTTAGATAAGAATTTCTGCTCTTGCTTAAGCAATGATGGATTCTTATCAAACATGTACAGGTATAATCACTATAGGTAGAGTGTCAATTGATTTTGATGGAATGTATAGCATGCTTAAAAAAGGCATCTATAGATGTTTGTTCTAGAAAAAAAGTTAAAAACAACTTTTAAAATTGGCTCGGCAGCAGCAGCAAGTATGATTACTAAACCACATTGATCTCTGAATAATAAACAATCCAATTATTGAGGTAATTTTTTATCATGTCAAGGATAAAGAACATTAAATAAATTTAGTTTGCCCATATAACTTGAATAATAACTCTTGTTGAGTGAGTTACCATTACCACTTACCACATGCCTAATTTACTTAAATGTATAGGCAACCATGACATGGTATGTAGTGTATGTTGGTCACATGCCTGGGATTTATCGAACCTGGAAAGATTGCTATGCTCAAGTCAATCGCTACACTAGTAATTTGCACAAAAAATACAACATAGAAGCTGAAGCTTTGAGGGCCTACTATAGTCATCCGGCCTACCTTGCAAACCATAGGCAACCGGCCTACTATGGTCCAATGAATGCAAACCATGGCCATCCGCTGGCACTGGAGATCGAAGAGAAGCCATCCGCCGAAGATGTGAAGATTAGGAGAATTACTCCTTGGTCTTGGAAAGTTGTCATGCTTTTATTTATGGTTATGGTCATCGCTTTTCTTATTTGAAAGTTGATGTAGGCTTAGTTTCGTGGAACAGTAGGTGGACTTTGTTGTATGTGGTCAATCAAACAATGAATTTGTTCTAGGTGAACATATGCTATTGTTTGACTTTGTTGTATGTAGACTTATTATTAGACTTTGCATTAAACATATTATATATATATGAACATATGCTATTAGTAGTTGTTCGTGGCTAAAACTAACCACGATCATGTCACAGTCATGACTCATTATTGCCTATTACCCTGTCGCCGAAGAACAGATCGGCAACAAGAAGCGGCTGATATCGCTGGGATGGGAGAGCCGCATGATCCGACAAACGGTGACGGTGTCAATCAGGTCGGTGAGAATGAGCAGCCAAGGACCTCGTCTGACCTGCTTGATCTGGGTCAAAATGACCAAGATGGCCATGTAACTTTGGTATCATGTGACTATGTAGACACACACGCTAATCAATTGAGATGGTCATAGCTTACTTGGTGTCTCTAGTAGGAGCCTCCGCCGGTTGAGGAGCCAGAGGGTTCGGGTAGCAGGAAGGCCAGATCCAAGCGAGGCATGTCAAAGATTCCTGTTGGTAGGAAATGCACACTAGCACATTACTGAGTCCGATGAATTTGGGGATCCACTCTCACCGCCTATAGCTTTGACCAAATACAAGACTATCCTCGGGTTACTTGTTAGGGACTTCATCCCGAATTAAGTACAGGAAGTGGATTGGGAAAGATGATGACCTGGTGGAGGGTTTCCGAAAGCGAGAAGGATTACATATGGGATGTCAAGATCCTAGAGTATTTCACTTTCCTAGCTGAGTATGACAGGGAGTTAGTCAAGAAAAAAGCAAAAGAAATCATAGGGACATGCTTCAAGAATTTCAAGGGGACATTGTACAAGAATTTTGTCCTCCAAAATAAAGAACCAGATTTTGATGGTGGACAGTTTAGCAAGTAGAAGGACTTTTGGCAAGATTTCAAGGAATACAGGTTATTCGAGGAGTACTTAGAACTAAGCAGGAAGAATAAGGAGAATTCATAGAAAGCGACGAATCCTTATCATCTCGGCTCTCGTGGCTACGCTAAAAAGATGCCAGAATTTAAAGCAGAACTACAAAAGATGGATCGCCTTGCTGAGGAAGGCATTGAGGTTGAGACTACCAATTGGGAGCCTAGATCGGTATCATACTATATGGGGATAAATGCACGGCACGCCGAGGACAGGAGCTTTAGCTCCTCAAATCAACCCATGAGCGAACTCATCTAGAGGATCTCCCAGGTAACTGAGGAGGTGAGGCAAGGGACTCACACTTCTAATAGGGAGAAAGACGTGCTCACCCAAGCACTCAGAACCAAGGAGCACCCTTGTCGCACTAGAGGAACCAGTGTTGTTCCTTGGAAACTAGCATTCCCCCAAGAATCTAACACTTACCGGAGCCACTCGAGGGGTAGAGCGGAACAGGAGGCAGAGTATTTGAGGAGACTAAAAGAGATGGAAGACAGAATGGAAGCATGGATTGAGGCGGCCGTTGAAGCGCGAGTCGAGCAAATTTTGCTATCCAAGGGGTCAGTAGTACCACAAAACCCTACTCCTACTGCCTTTAGCCCACAGTTTAGGGGTCGCAGCAGCTACGAATCGACCCCTCTCGATGAAGAAGAGGCGAATGTGCCTCATCCGGTGGACGACATCACTAAACCTGTCAATGTCAGGTTGTACATCCATCACAAATGGACAAAGGATAAGGTGACGCTCGGTCAGGCCTAGCCTATGGGAGACGAGACAATTAATGGCTACCCAATTCCACTAGGGTACGCTCGCGTCACCATTGACAGAATACTTGATAAGAAGTTTAACAAGATAACTATTGAGTACCCCGTAGCGAAAGATAGGCCAAAACTTGGTCAAAACAAGGGCTCTCAAGTGGACCTGGTGCAAGCGCTTTATTAAGCTTGACCATCAATTATCCTCTGATGATGAGGACGACTGCGAGTCTTCGCCTACCCGCAATGATCACTCACCATCTCCCAACAGAGATCACTCCCCTCCTCATCCGGAGCCATCACCCTCGAAAAGACAGAGGTCTCCTTCTATTCCTCCTCATCCGACTCCATCTTCATTAGCCCCGAGAAAAGAGACTCCTCCTCCTCCTCTCCCTCCTCCTCCATCTTCATCAGCATTGGGAAAAATAGAATTCTTGTTATCATCCTTCTCCTCCTCCTCCACCTCAGCCCAAAACAAGATCAAGGTCATCCTCACAGTCGCAGAAAGGTCCTTGGATTCAGTCGCTAATGCTTCCAAAGTGGATCAACAGAAAAGAAAAAGGCTGTTTAGTGGCAGCGTTACCATCTTTGATGAAAGAAAAATTTACAGCACACATCTTGAAGGAAGATTGTGTTAATTTCTTCAATCTCTGTGCCTCACTGCCTTCATATTTGTTGAAGTCCGAATTCGAAAGGCAAACACAGAATAAATACGCTACAATAAGAGATGAAGAAATACACAATAAAGATTTAAGGAACATACAGAAGTACATCGAAGATAACCTAGGATTAACCATGGAAGAGGCCGCGACCATCTATTATGATGTATAACGGACGGCAACATCGGCAATGAAGTATGAAAGGGGAAATCTTTTGGTTCCCGATGAGGAGTATAAAATCTGACAATATATATGCGTCAGTTACATAAATATTACATGGCTCAAGCAACAGAGACAGACGACTTTGGTTTTGAGTTTATTATCCATTCGCCACATGTTTTCCATTATCCTGAAGAAGAGAAGTTCGATGTCGAGTGGGAGTGCTTGTTTCAGCTATACCAGAAACGCTCTCTCGATGTTCAAATGTTGACGTTGTGGACTATGTAAGTACCCTACACTCACGATATTACAATTAACTACTCTCTCGAGACAAATTGTTAACTTTTGAGCATTTTCCATGATTTTATGTAGGTGTATAGCAAAATTTTGCATTCTAAAAAGCAAATGAGATTACATAGGCTTCTTGGAGCCCTTGCGAGTCAATAAGAGGACATGTCTAGGCCTCTATGGATGTGACGTGGAAGACCTAAAACAGATATTGATTGCTGTTTTTGACGAATTCACGATGAAGAAGAAAACTCACATACTTCTAGCCTACAACTGCGAGTATGTGTTCTCGTCTTTTAATTTTATGTTTTTTTTGTTAAGATTATTCGATAATTAGGATTCTATGATTGTAGCAACCATTTCGTCTTCATTTGTGTCAATCTTGCTAAAAATCTGATCAAAGTGTGGGACTCGAAGAAAAAACTATTTCATCATCTAGATGCACTGGTGGCAGTGCTGAATTAGTAAGCGATCCCAATAACATATTATTTTCTAATCACACATACCGCTTTCTAATGTTTCTCACTTTAATGTTGCTCAGTGTCCGAAGAAGACATATCGGTGGGACGCCGGTCCCATTCAAGGTTGTCGAAATAGAGGAGAAGTACCTATCACAGCCGGCGGGAAAACAATGAATGCGGGTTTTATGTAATGTGGGCAATGCTTCGCTACATCGGCGGAAAATCGAAAGAAGCCGATAAGTTGATGTGTATAATCCCCATTTCATTTATATCTGTTAATAATTCAACAAAATAATTTAATGTTCCTCTTTGGATATCATCTTTTTGAATGACAGCGCAAGAAATATAACCACCAAAGGTTATTAGATATGAAGATCGCCGCACTACAATCGGAGCTCGCAAAATTCATTTTAGCCGAGGTATTAGAAAAAGATGGAGTATTTTCCATTGCACAATCCGTGAGGTACAAGGACCAGTATGGCCCAGAGCGGCTCGTCAGATTATTGTAAGAAGTCTGAGAAGCATGTATGAAGTCCAAGAACATTTCTTTTTTATTTTGAGGGATCGAGATGTGGATAAGAACATTTGAATTGTAACCGTAACATTTGTAATGTTTAATATTGATGTACCTAGTCTACCTAGCGTATATAAAGCAAAACCCGATTCCACGAAAAAATATAAATTAAAATCAATTATAAAATAATAAATTGCGAACGTGACATCATTGCCGGTTATTAGAAAACCGGCAGTGTTGTCGTAAACATCACTGTAGGTTAGCAACAAAACCGACAGTGCTGGCACTGCCGGCTCGAGCCACAAACCGGCAGCGTTGGCTTAGCCATCACTGTCGGTTCTTGTCACAAACCGACAGTGATTCTTACTACAACACTGCTGGTTGAAACACAAACCGACAGTGTTGTTGGAACTGAGCTCTACTGGGTAGTCTTATGAACCGACAGTATTGGTGGAAATGAACAATGAAGTTGAAGAACACTGCCGGTTTGTAGGAACCGACAGTGATAACTTACCCTCATCACTGTCGGTATGGTTGTGCCGGTTCAAAATCCGACAGTGATGGGGTATTTTGAACCGACAGTGATGGGGTATTCTGACGTAGTGTAAGTATAATGATACTAAGTCAAACCATTTCAGATTTTATTATATAAAAAGATGCTAAAGTCAAACCATTTCATATTTTGATAAATCATCAGTCACAATCTTCTTTCCTTCTTTGCGGGTGAATAATCGAACTGGACTTTGTATACTGCGTGACGTCTAGTCTAGATAAAGGTCTTTTGCGCACAGCATCGCCGTCACGGACCGAAGAAAACACATGAACGAGAGCTAGAAGCCGTGAAACGGTGAACGCCGGCCGACGAGCATCGCATGCATGCAGCCATTCGGTGACGCCAAACGTTCGGCAGCCTCCTATACCATGCTGATGCTGCCGAATGCCGAGCCGTTATAAAGTAGCTCCGACCGAGAGAGAGCCTTTTCTATTCATGGCTCATGGGCACCATGATTCAAGAGAGTAGCTAGCTAGCTGCCTTTAATTGTTAGGTCAGGTGTTCTTTACTATTGGATCATACGCATCATGTGGTGTGCCAAAACACCAAACAGTTACTAGTGCTATATACTCCTTCCTTTCAAAATTATAAGTTGTTTTGACTTCTTTATTCATCTATTTTGCTAGACATATTATTATGAGTTAAACGCACAAGTAACCCTCAAACTTGTAAGCATGTATCACTTAGGTCCACGAACTCGAAAAATGCACTTTTGGGTCTCTAAACTTGTCAAGTGGTGCATCGCAGGTACATATAATACACGTAGGCATTTTTAGTTGACGTTGCATGACAACATGACATGTGTTCTTACATTTAACTCCTCTAATTCTCTCTTTTTCTCACGTCGTAGCTCATGACCAGCACGGCGGCCAGTGAAGACGCCGGGCCTGCCTGCTTCTGCAATGTCCTGCAGGGCTCGGTGAAGATGCCCTCTTTGTAGCTCCGGAAGGCGCTGCTGTGGCGTGCAAGCAAAGCTCGGCCTCAACAAGTTCTTCGACTTGACTGTAGACGAGTTCACCAGCATGTAACACCGACACCTTGCCCGAAGCTGACGACCAGCAGGTCGTCGCCGGCAGCCTTGCCAGTGGCAGCACACATCCAGGTTCAACAAGCAACCGCCTGTCCCCGCTGAGACCATGGAGCTGTCACTGCCGTCAAGGACCAACTGACCAAGGATAATGCGGTACGTGTCGTAGTTACCTGTATGGCTGTATGTATATGCTACATACTCAAATGAATATACATGTGTGAATGAGTCATTCAAAGATGCTAGTAGGAAGCTGCTGAGCTTTCTCTGTGGGAGTGTGGTGGGTTCGGTGGAGGGCATTGTGGGGGTATTAACCCCTATACCCTTACGGTTAGGCTTGGGCCAGCCCGGATCAGGGGGTCCGGTCCACTAAAAGACGACGCGCGGCCCGACCAACCTGTTCGGAGTCCTGCGCAAGGAGTCAAGACAGATTTGGAGATCAAGCAAGATCCTGGTCGGTTAGAATAGGAATCCTTATCCGGCCACCTATGACAATTGTAACTGGCTAGGATTAGTTTCCAGATCTGTAACCCTGTCCCCCGGACTATATAAGGCGGGCAGGGGACCCCTCTAAAAAACATCTCTCATTGATATACAGCAATACAATCAGACACAGGGCGTAGGTATTACGCCTTCGCGGCGGCCGAACCTGGATAAAACCTCGTGTCTATCTTGTGTCACCATCTTATTTGTAGCTTGCGCATCTGTCTGCCGACAATCTACTATCTTGGGCATACCCCTAGGTAGACTGCCGACCATATTTCATCGACAGTGACACGTCAGGTAGGGGGTGTGCGTACTGCACTCCAAGCAAACAAGATGGTCATCATCTCCGGCTCCGTGGCTACGCCGAACGGCCTCACGTTCACCGTTGGCCAGATCACCTGGACCACTGGCTCCGACAACTTCATCGCCATGATCACGGAGGAGGCGCGGACTCAATCCGCGTCGACCACTGCTTCACCTGCATCGACTACGGCTCCGACCACGGGGGATTTGGCTCCGACCATGGTGGACCTGGCTTCGACCACGGTGAATCTGGCTCCGACCATGGTGGATCTGGCTCCAACCACGTCCGCATCGCCTTCAGCCACGCCGACAACCCGTCGTCCGCTTCCCCGCTACAAAGGGAAGCAGATCGACAAGCACTGACCTGCTCGACTCCATCGATCGGGTCGGCACCAAACTCGCTGAAACCCTAGCTCTGGTAACTTCAATTCAAAGTCAACCTAATGAGCAGGTAACCGCTCCCCACAACAGATCTACCCGACCAGCTCAGGCCAGTCGTCCTGCATGACTTGGTACAGATCTCATGGTCATATCTACTCCTGAAGGGTGCTCCGCTCGTCGCTGGCCAGCCTCCGCGACGGTTTTCCGGCTCTCCGAGTATGAAGCCTCGATGGAGGACTACCAGGCCTAGCCCTACGGCCTGCGAAATGCTACCACCAACTACGCTTACAATATACAACACTGCTCGGATCTATGTTTTATACTTCGACCTCGGCTAAAGCCACGCAACTTCGTCAACATGGTCCGGATTGGGGATTGTCAGAAGGATCGGTCCACACAGTTCAAGAGGGTTGCTCAAGCTCTTCGTCTGGCACCGCATCTAATGCCTCTGTTCGCACCGAGCTCCAGAATCACGACGATGAAGGCGTCGAATACGATCTGGATATCCCAGACCACGCCCCGGGATACCCGTGATTCCCGTCCTTCCCACCAAGGCGGGGAGACTTGATCAATGTTGTCAGTAATGACGAACCACCGACAGTCAATGAGACAGAACAAGAAAGGCTGGCACGCGAAGCATGCAATATTGATCGGTTTAATCGCCGATAAATCGAAGCTGAGGCGGAAGAGGAGGCCCGACGCATAAGGGTCCAGCCACGCGATCTTAACAACGCCTTTGACAGGGTGGGGGACAAGCAGGTCTTCAGGACTCCAAGCACCAATGTAGCCGTTGCTATGGCGACAATGCAACGACTACCCAACACCCCGGAAACTCAGGCAGTTCGTGATGGTATACAAGCTTACCTGACGGCTGCCATGGCCCAGACCGTAGAAATTGTAAATCAAGCCCGGGCTCCATCCGTATCAGTCGAATCAAGCCACAGTCGCCAGTACTCAAGTCGCTCACAGCCACCCAACCAACATGGCTCGCGCAACAACGACCCATCGAACAACCATCAAGGCGGAAACAGTGGCCATGATGGTGGTCGGGATGACAACCGCCGTTGGGATGACAACCGTCATGACTTTCGGGATGACAACCGCCGAGACAACCGCGATAATCGCCGCGATAACCACAGTCACAGGGATAATCGGGGGGGGGGGGGCAACCGAGATCGCCGTGATGGCAATAACAATCTCTGCCATTACCTCGGAGAACGCAATCTGCGCGATCGCATCAACCAAAGAGCTAACGATCATGCATCCCACGAAAGCTATCGCCGTATGGAATATGATACTGCCCATGGCCCTTCGGGTTTCAAGCAGTTTACTCTGCATCTTCGCCAAGTCATATGGCCCAAGAACTTCAAGCTCGAAAAACTACAGAAGTACGACGGCAAGGAGAACCCGAATTATGGGTCATGCTCTATGAAACCACGTGCAGATCAGCCATGGCTGATGAGCACGTCATGTCTAACTACTTCCCCGTCGCTGTTGGTCATGCAGGTCACCAATGGCTGGTTAGCTTGCTAGTGAACTACTTTGATTCCTGGCAAGAACTCAAGCAAGCTTTCATAGACAACTTCATTGCCACTTGCGAGCAACCCAGCAACAAATATGATCTGCAGCGGATTCGAGACCGGAAAGATGAGCCACTACGCGAGTACGTCCGACGTTTCTCAGAGATGCGCATCAAGGTCCCGTCAATCTCCGACAATGAGGCAATCGAGGCTTTCATCACTGGTCTCTGCTTCCACGATGCCCTACGGGACAAGCTCCTCCGCAAGAGACCTGAATCAGTCACAACGCTCCTGGCCACTGCCAAGAAATATGCAGATGTCGACGATGCAAAAAAGATAATCATCAAAGAAGCAGCAAGGGTTCCATGCTCCGACCACCCTCCACACTGCGACGCTACCGTGGCAACCATGGTTGGAACGACAATTTTGATCGCCGCAACCAGCGCAATGACCCCCGCAACCACCACGACCAGCGTAATCAGCGGCGCAATCGCCGTGACGATTACAGGGGCAAGCATGCTCGGGAAGACGACGGCGAGGTCAACACCGTTAAGAAAGGTGGTGGACGTCGCAACTACGAAGAAGACTACGCTAAAGCATTGAAAGGACCCTGCCAGCTCCACCCCAAGTCAAACCATACCATGGAGAATTGCCACGTTCTCAAGTCTATCTACACACGTCAATAGGCTCTGGATACGTTCGACAAGCCTAACGATGTAGGGGAATAGCGCAACAAGGACAACGATGATGAAGACGTAGATCCCCGTCATAAGTACGTCAAGCCAACCGATCGCGTCCACACCATCATTGGAGGCAAAGTGTCCATTGAGACCAAACGAGAACGCAAACGGCTCACCCATGCTTGCTTGAACGTGGCCAACACCGACAACCTCATCGCCGATCCGCGGCTCCCTCCTTGGTCTCACCGTGAGATCTTCTTCAGCAGAAAGGACCAATGGGTCGCAATACCTGAGCTAGGACATTTTTCTCTGGTCCTTGATCCTTGTATCAATAGGGTCCAGTTCGACAGAGTGCTGATTGACGGCGGCAGCTCCATCGATATACTGTTCAAGAATAGTTTGCCAGCTCTGAAGATAACCCCGGCTGATCTCAAGCCATACAAGGCATAGTTCTAGCGTGTTCTCCCCGAACAGAGCTCTACTCCTCTTGGGCAGATCACGCTACCTGTGCAATTTGGTACCCCAGACCACTTCCGCACCGACTACGTCAACTTTGTGGTCGCCGACTTTGAAGGCACCTACCATGCTATCCTTGGTTGACCAGTGCTCACCAAGTTCATGGCCATACCTCACTACAGGTATTTGGTGCTCAAGATGCCTACTGAGAAGGGGGTTCTAACT
The DNA here is from genome assembly GCF_019320115.1 of Miscanthus floridulus. NCBI lineage: Eukaryota > Viridiplantae > Streptophyta > Magnoliopsida > Poales > Poaceae > Miscanthus > Miscanthus floridulus. The sequence goes on from NC_089585.1 coordinate 45,288,736, forward strand.
CTCAAGGGCAACATGTACGCAGCTTACACCTGTGAGGATGATAGCTTCAAAATAGTAGAGGCTCATGACCTCTCTATTCACATGGCCGAGACCATGCTCAACGCCAAGAAGACCCCAGTCGACCACTTAGAGATCCTAGACCTCGAGGCCCCCTGCAAGAACGTCAAGTCCAAAGAGCACAAAATGATCTAGTTGGTCGATGGTGATCCCAGCAAAACGGCCCTTATCGGGGCCAACCTGGATCCTAAATAGGAAGATGCGCTCGTCAGGTTCTTGAGGAGCAACATGAGCGTGTTCGCGTGGAAACCTGCTGACATGCCCGGTGTACCTCGAAACTTGATCGAGCACTCCTTAAATGTCGACAGCAAGGCCAAACCTATCAAGCAGAAGCTACGACGGTTCGCTCGCAACAAAAAGGAGGCGATTAGGGTAGAAGTTATATGGCTCTTGGCAGCCAGATTTATTAAAGAAGTGTATCATCCGGAGTGGTTAGCCAACCCAGTTCTTGTACGCAAAAAGAATAATGAATGGAGAATGTGCGTTGATTACACTGATCTCAACAAACACTACCCTAAAGACCCCTTCGGCTTACCTCGCATAGACGAGGTCGTAGATTCAATGACCGATTGCGAGCTGCTTTCCTTTCTCGATTGCTACTCTGGTTATCACCAGATCGCTCTCAAAAAGGACGACCAGATCAAGACATCTTTTATCACGGCTTTCGGCGCCTACTGCTACATGACCATGTCGTTCGGGCTCAAGAACGCTGGGGCTACCTACCAACGCGCTATACAGGCCTACCTCAAAGACGAGATAAAAGACAACCTCGTCGAGGCTTATGTTGATGATGTAGTTGTCAAAACCAAGGAAGCACATACCCTTGTTGACAACCTAGAACGCACCTTTGCAGCCCTTAACACATTCTAATGGAAATTAAACCCAAAGAAGTGCATCTTTGGTGTTCCTTCTAGCATACTACTTGGCAACATCGTTAGTCACGATGGCATACGCCCTAACCTGGAGAAAGTCAAAGCTGTCTTGGACATGAAGCCACCTAAAAAGGTGAAGGATGTTCAGAAGCTTACCGAATGCATGGCCGCTCTCAGCCATTTCATATCAAGATTAGGTGAAAAAGGATTACCATTCTTTAAACTGCTCAAAGCATCCGAGAAGTTTGAGTGGTCGGAGGAAGCAGACGCTGCCTTCACATAGCTGAAACAATACCTTACGTCACCTCCGGTCCTCACTGTTCCCAGAGAAGACGAAACACTCCTGCTTTACATTGCGGTGACTAATCGAGTGGTCTCCACTGCCATGGTGGTCGAGCGTGATGAGCCAAGCCACGTCTACAAGGTACAATGACCAATCTATTTCATCAGTGAGGTACTCAATGAATCCAAGACCAGGTACCCATAGATTCAGAAATTGATCTACACCATACTGATAACATTCCGAAAGTTGAAACATTACTTCGACGGATATCGTGTGGTGGTCATGACTGAGTACCCTCTGCAAGACATCATTAGCAACAAGGATGCGAACAGGCACATCGTCAAATAGGCAATGGAGCTATGCCCTTTCTCATTGGAATTTGCAAGCCAAAATACAATCAAGTCTCAGGCACTTGTCGATTTCATCATCGAGTGGATAGACTTAAGCACACCTGCCTCTTAGGGGCCCGATGAGTATTGCAAGATGTACTTCGATGGCTCTCTCAACATCGATGGTGCAGGAGTAGGAGTCCTTTTCGTGTCACCATCCAAGGAGCAGCTCCGATACGTCCTCAGGATACATTTCCCAGCATCTAATAGCACCGCCGGGTACGAAGCATGCCTACATGGTTTGCGCATTGCGGTCGAGCTCGGTGTCAAACGTCTCTATGTCTACAGAGACTCGGCTCTGGTCATCAACCAGCTCAACAAGGACTGAGACACGACCAATGAAAAGATGGATGCATACTACAAATCGATTAGAAAGCTAGAAGGCAAGTTCTACGGCATCGAGTACACACATGTGGTCCGGGACAAAAATCAAGCAGCAAATACGCTGTCAAAGTTAGGATCATCCCGAGCTAAAGTCCCACATGGCATATTTGTTCAAGACTTGCTCGCGCCTTCCATCAAAGAGGAAGGTCCCACAGTCGACAAGCCTCTAGACTAGCTTTTGGTGGCTACGGTTCCGGCGTCAAACACCATCGAACCACCTCCAATCACTAACAAGCCTGATTGGAGAGTACCTTTCATCAAGTACCTGACAAATGGTAGCGGTTACACCGATCGGATAGAAAACGAACGCCTAATGCGGTGCAGTAAGCAGTATCTGCTCATCGATGGCAAATTGTGGCACAAGAACGCAAAGGAAGAAATCTTGATGAAGTGTATAACCCAGGAGGATGGCGAACATCTCCTGGACCAAATCCACTCTGGTTCCTGCGGCAACCACGCGGCCTCTAGAACACTGGTTGGCAAGGCCTTCCAAGTAGGGTTTTATTGGCCGTCAGCTGTAGCCGATGCAGAGAAGCTAGTTCGCCGTTGTGAGGGTTGTCAGTTCTTCACCAAGAGAGTCCACATACCAGCACATGAGATTCAGACAATACCAGCCTCTTGGCCTTTCGCATGCTGGGGACTGGATATGATCGGGCCCTTCAAGCCGGCTCCTGGGAAATTTACATGTGTCTTTGTGTTGATCGACGAATTTTCTAAGTGGATAGAGTATATGCCTCTGGTACAGGCATCTTCAGAAAAAAGCCATCACGTTCATCGACCAGGTCATCCACCGCTTCGGCAAACCCAACAGCATCATCACTGATTTAGGGTACTTAGTTCACCAGGAACGCTTTTTGGGACTTCTACGATGAAAGGAGCATAGTGGTAAAATATGTCTCGGTGGCACACCCTAGAGCTAATGGATAGGTCGAGTGGGCAAACGGTATGATCTTGGACGCACTTAAGAAGAGGATGTATAGAGAAAATGATAAAGCTCCCGAACGATGGCTCAAAGAGTTACTAGCTGTGGTCTAGGGCCTCAGAACCCAGCCCAGTCGCAATACCGACGTATCACCATACTTCATGGTTTATGGTGCTGAGGCAGTGCTCTCGGTAGATATAGCTTTCAGATCAGCACGGGTAGAGAACTTTGATGAGGACAAGGACCAATGAAGCGAGGGAGCTAGAAGTGAATAGTGCAGAAGAGAAGTGGCTCGATTCTTGCGTACGTGCAGCCAAATACATTGTTGTTTTGAGTAGGTACTACAACAAGAACATTAAGGAGCGGTCCTTCATGGTCGGGGACCTAGTCCTGAAGTGGAAGATGAATCAGGCTGGTGTCCACAAACTCACAACTCCATGGGAAGGGCCCTTCATGATCAAGGAAGTTACACGACCTATGTCTTACAGGTTAGCTCACCTGGATGGTACGGGCGTACCCAATTCATGGCACATCGACAAGCTTAGGCATTTCTATGCTTAACTACTAAGATATGTACTCCTCTTGTACTTTCGATTTAATTCAATAAAGCTACTATGATTTCTCCAACCATTCTAATGTGTTACTTCGAAGTCTACTGTTATTCTAACTCAACCAGTCAAAACCGACCACTATTCCTTCCCAAGTTTTCAGAGTAGGCCATGTCTCCGGTTCTTCCCAACGCATGCATGGGATCTGCTCTCTACGCTACGGGTGATTGGCAGGTCTCCTCTGGTTTGACTTGTCTATGTCTATGTGTGCACAAGCTACGCACCTCACACTCCGACCACATGGCAAACCAGGGCTGTACAAACCTTTCAGAATGATGTGTCAACTAAACTGGTACAACTAAACAGAACACTAACATGTTCTCACTTAGTTACACCAACACAAGTTCCAAGCTTAAATACATTTTCCAAAAAAACAAACAGGCTTATGCTGATATATAGTTACGTTATTACAAGCTTGCCTGAAAAGGTACAAGTTTACAATAACACAACTACATCCTTCTTCTACAGCTCTAGCCTATCCTGTTGGCTGGTTGGGGCATGCAGGCACCTACTGCTCGCTGCTTCTGACATCCTGCTCGAGTCTCGGGGACTCTTGTACTGGTCGAGCTGAAGAGGATGGCCCTGCCGATGCCTGGCTAGGTCGAGACCGCAGGCTTCGCCGGTTGGCTCATAACTGATGGCGTTTCTAGCTGACTTGTTGATGGCGTACCCTATACAGGTGTTGTCCCACCTCCACACAGGTTAATGTCACCAATTATCTTTGAAGACAGATCCAGCTGAGGTCATCCAAAGCTCCTCAGCCTTGTCTAGATCTACCTTCTTCGGGTATCCAGCCTCTAGGCATTTGAGATCGATCAAGGGGTAGTCAGCATGCACCATGCTTAGCACATGTGCGCCTGTGTACTCACTCAGCCTCCTTCACGAACTCTTGGAACCATCTCCATGCCTTTCGGCACCTATCGACCAGACTGAGCTACGGTGTCCTTGGCACTTCCTCTGTAAGCGCTGGGTCGATAAGGTTGAGGACTGGCAAGATGCCCATTGCCACCTTCCTGGCACCAGTCTTTCCATGTGTTCCGATCCTTGGTGATCTCTTGGCACCGTGCCTTCCAGCCGTCACGATCTTTCATCACGGCTTCCAGATGCATCTTGGCATTGACTTTTAAAACTACAAACTGCACAAGCAATTAAACAATCGTATCACGACAAGATAAGGTGGGCAACAAAAGTGAGCAAGGTGGTCTGGAACACTTACTTTTCAGTTCCTCCTTCATCTTGGTTGTGTGGTCCCGGAGTTGTGAATGGTCGTGCGCCAGTTTCTTATTGTCCTCCTTCAGGCGACCACACTCTACGACCACATGGCTATTCTCCTCTTGGAGACGAACTACTTCAGCTTCTAAGCCTACACTATAGCTTGTGACTACCAATAATGCAACAACACGTGTCATGCACTCGTTGTGATAAAGTGACAACTTACTTGTTTTTTCTTGCTCTTTGTTACTGAGCTAGACGACCAGGTTTTGTTTCTACGCCTCTTGCTCCGTCCTCTCATGGTTGGCGGCTTCAAGTTGGTGGCGCAAGCATTCCACCTCGGCTACTAGTTCTTTATTGCTTGCTGTGATCCCCTCAATCTGATCGAAGCACTTCTGTCGGTACCTTGCGGTCTTCATTAAGTCCTGCATGTAAAAAAGCTAAGGCAGACAGTTTGACTAGATAGCAGGATCAAGTGGTCAAGCAAAACATACCTGGACTTCCGTCACCAGATGTTTCGTCGCTCGTTCAACTTTCATGGTCTCTTTGACCTCTGGGATTTCCTCATGCACAACCCATTGGTCATTCTGCCAGCATGACACATATACATGTTGTCGTTTGTCCTAGGACAGCCCAGGACCTCCTCTACTTTATCCTCTTCGGACCTCTTCTTTGGGTAGCAGTGCTGGTCTAGAGTTTACAGCTTCTACGATCACTATGGCCTTCCCACGGGCCGTAGCATCGGCAAACGTGCTCTATGCCACCTTCGGCTGCTGCTCCTCGGTTTGGTCTGTTACCCTTGGCACTTGAAGTGTCCCCCTCAGCAGAGTTAGTGCTTGGAACCACATGTACTTGGCTCAGCTCTCCCCTCGACCACCTGCTTGGGACTGTTGTCTGGCCGCTCATCTGCTGGGGCTCCAGTGGACTTTCTGCTATAGGTTCCTCCATAGCCGGCTACTGGGCAGTTTTCTCTGACACTGCTGGTGGAGCCACGCCACTCCTGGCTAGTTGGTCGAGATTTTTGGTGGACGCCGACCTAATATATCTGAGATAAGTTTAGAAAACAACAGTATTCAATATAAATTGTAAGCTTACATCAAGGTTACAAATACTTATAGCTTGGAAGCGTGGAATGATGTGGTGAAGGCGCGTCTCTTCGGCCGTGCTTGCTCCACGTGCTCTGCGGGTGCCACCTGGTCTCCCTCTACGACCAGCACCGACACCGGGGCTTGATACTCGACCCCTTTGCCGCTTGTCCTCTGCACTGCAGTGGTCAGCGATGCGGGTTTATTTGGTATAGAGGAGCCACCTTGCTCCATCGACTCCAGTTGCCTCCTCTTTCGAGGGACGAGTCAAAAGATGTCTACATCCTCTGTTTCATCATCTAACAATGTAAAGATCGCCTGACGACGCTTGCTGGCCATCGGCCGTTTACCAGTAGCTTTGGTCGCTGTCTCCTCCCCAACTCCGAGCATGGCCCAATCGACGTCTTCGATCCCGGCATTGGTCTAGGCGGTTGGGCCAGCAACTTGCGGCCAATCTACACCAGGGGGTGGAGAAATGAACACCATTGCTCTATCATGACCATTAATCTGGGAAACACAAAGGAGATAACACAGTAAGTTTTTGTTATAACATAAAACTACGGGTACAAGGCAGAATGATTTACCTTTGGGGGAGGTCGGACGAGCTTGAAAGCGTGCTCGATGTCGCTCAATCTGACATAATTTGGATCAGCTAAGTTAAATAGCTCTCCAATTCTGGCTTTGACTTTGATCTTGTCAAGCAGCCTCTTGCCCAGGTCCTCGTTGGGTCTGCGCTACCCTGGTACTCATAGCCAAGATGTACCCTCTTCTAGTAGGGCTGGATCCTTCAGCTGATGAAGTTTTCAACCATGCTCGGACCATCCAGTTTCCTCCATGGGATCATCCCAAGTAGTTCTTGGATCTATTCTAGGTGCTCAGGCTTTTCTGACCAGCTGTTCTTCTTCTCTAGAATGAACCCCATGTCGCACAGTGTGATCGTGTTCGGCTCTTCGTGGATGTAGAACCACTTCTTGTACTAGTCGTCCAACGATGTGTTCCAAGGGCAGTGTAAGTACTGGGCCTTCATCCCATCACGCAGATTGAGGTACACACCTCCGGCTATCTTCGAGCCGCTGCTTCCTTTCTTCCACAGATAGAAAAGATGGCGAAAGAAGTCAAAATGGGACTGGAAGCCACCATATGCTTCGCAAAGATGAATGAAGGTGGAGATAGGAAGAATCGAGTTGGGATGCAGATTGCAAATCCCAATCTCATAATACAAACAGAGCCCCTGAAGGAAAGGGTGCACTAGAACCCCAAAACCCCGCTTGAAGAAATCTTTAAAAACTACAATCTCACCTGGTTGTGGATTGGGGTACCCTTCGCCTTTCGGCATGCGCCATCCTGTGAGTTCCTTGTTGTGGAGTACTCCCATGATGACGAGGTCTTCGATGGTCTGCTCATTGCTTCTTGACTTCCACCATTCCTTCACCATGACTCCGGCTTTCTTCTAGGCATCAGTCTTCGCCATGAATCCGCCTTGCTGATGAAGGTGGATACGGTGGAGGGGTGATTGGTGATGATTTTGGAGGTATTAGGGTTGGCAAGAGGAAGAAGGTTGCGGCGGTGAATGGTAATGGGGTTCGGTAAAAAGTAACTTACCAATTCTATATTATAAATAACCAAGAGTTCCGCCGTTTCGTCCGCCCGAGATTCTTGGGAGACGTGCACATGCGCCGCAGACGGTTGTTTTCACAACCTCGAGATCTATGCCAATATATGCGCCTCTTCGTTATCAGTGTATGCGCCTCTTCGTTGTCAGTGTGAGAGGGCCCATACTGATGCACCTCTATACAGGTGCCAAGTGACTGTTTGCTTGAAAGGACAAGAGGGCAGTATGACGTGCTATACCCGTCTACTTTTTTGACCCGACGTGTTAGATTGGACTTGACAGAGTAAGAAGATAAATAAATACACCAAATAATAGTACAAGTGGCATTCATTTCTTCGTCGTATGTCTCATGCTCAGGGATGGTCCAGACTACGGTTGTGCTCGAGGACTGCCCTGCCCAGACCACTATCGTGCTCAGAGACTACCCATACCACTACCGTGCTCGGGGACTGCCCAGACCACTACCGTGCTCAGAGACTATCCAGACCACTATCGTGCTCGAGGACTGCTCCGACCACTATCATGCTCGGGGACTGTTCTGAACAATGCTCGGCGACTGCTCTCCTCGGCTATATGTGATGTGTACTCACATACAGTTGAGAGGCATTTATTTGGACCTTGCTACAAGGCTTATACTTCACCTTCCAGCAAGCTCGGGGACTACATCGGTACGATGCACCTGCCGATGCATCTCGTATTGATTGTACGACGATTGGATTCTTAACTTCAGTAGCAATTCTTTTTAGACCCTGGCACCACGTGCCTGCGTCACCTACTACCAGGCTCGGGGACTAAGTGGGCACACTTCACCTTACGGTGAATGTGTTTATTTAATTGACCCCTACGCTTTGACTGATTGTCAGGATTACTACTGTCCAAGGGTCACTTATATTTCTTATCAGAATACAAGTGGGCACACTTGATAAGGAAAGAAATCTTTTCTTTTTTTTCTTTAAGAGCACCATGCATTCTTCGGACAACCAGAATCTTTGGCTATAATCGTGGTCTACTGCTCTCTGTACTGATCAGAATGCTGGCGCATTTTATTAGTCAATGTTTCAACTAGTTGAAGATGACATGAAGACGGATTGCATTAGTCGAAGGAGATCAAACGGCGTGTCGCAGCATAATACATGGTGCTCGAGGACTAGCTGTGGGGGTATTAACCCCTATACCCTTACGGCTAGGCTTGGGCCGGCCTGGATCAGGGGGTCCGGTCCACTAAAAGACGACGCGCGGCCCGGCCAACCTGTTCGGAGTCCCGCACAAGGAGTCAAGACAGATTTGGAGATCAAGCAAGATCCTGGTTGGTTAGAATAGGAATCCTTATCCGGCCACCTATGGCAATTGTAACTGGCTAGGATTAGTTTCTAGATCTGTAACCCTGTCCCCCGGACTATATAAGGCGGGCAGGGACCCCTCTAAAAAACATCTCTCATTGACATACAGTAATACAATCAAACACAGGACGTAGGTATTACGCCTTCGCGGCGGCCGAATCTGGATAAAACCTCGTGTCTATCTTGTGTCACCGTCTTGTTTGTGGCTTGCGCATCTTTCTGCCAACAATCTACTACCTTAGGCATACCCCTAGGTAGACTGCCGACCATATTTCGTCGACAGGCATCAACGCGATCAGGACAGTGACCCTGCTGACACTGTTCGAGCAAGAGGTGCTCGACACTGCTCTGATCTGACTACTGCAGCTGCAGCGGTGGTAACACATACGACGCATTCGAACACACCATCAACCATGTGTTAATCGTAGACCAGTGCGGCAAGGCTCCTAACTACCACTTACAAATTTCGTCACCACCATTGTCGGTAGCAGGAGGCGCCTGGTCGGTGGTTCCGTCGCCGTTGTTGCCAGTGGAAGGGGGCGCGCGCCTGGTTGGCGCTTCCAACGTCGTTGCCAACAGTAGGCGGCGGCGGCGTGGTGCTGTCAGCATGGCCAACGTTGCCGCCACTGGTGCTTTGCCCATCGGCGGGCGGTGAAACAAGTGGAGTGGCATCAGAGTCGCAACCTGTGCGATCGAACAAACACAAGAATATGAATTCTTAACTTTTGACAGTCATAAGTTGAGCGACAAGTGTGATATTATTGGCTACACGCGGTGAAGTGTACGTGGCGAGATTACCCGAAGCGAGGGAGGCGAAGGCGATGGTGTAGCCGACGGCGCTGTGGCAGGTGAAGGTGCTGGAGCTGTCGTCATAGGCGTAGTTGTACGTGCGCGGGCACGCCGACTTGACACACGGACGAGTAGGCCGTCGCCTGCGGGACATTTTTGAACCACGCCATGCTCTGGTCATGGGATACTACGTGAGAAGAGAGAATTAGAGAGGTTAAACGTAAAAACACATGCCACGTTGTCATGCCAAAAAAAATACCTACGTGTATTATATGGACTTGCGGTGTACCAGTTGACAAGTTTAGGGACCCAAAAATGCATTTTCCGAGTTTGTGGACCCAAGTGACATACGCTTACAAGTTCGGGGGCTGCTGGTGTATTTAACTCTATTATTATTATATCTAGGTGTATAGCAAAATAGATGTACTAAAAAGGTCAAAGCGACTAGAAATTTGGTACGGAGGAAGTATATTATTTATGATGTTTGTTCTAAACACTAAAAATATATGGAGGACTGTAGAAATGGAGCTCACCTAATGTATGGATCTCTTTGGACCTGTGCTCTCTCCGTCCTGAAATATAAGGTATATATTACAGCATTCAAAATTTATCCTAAATTGTTATAAGATATTTTAGGTGAATTAATTAACATCCCAAAGGTCCAGTCACATACATATGTGCCATTTTATAGTTAAGAGAGGGTTGCACACGTCATTTGCATTACTTCATTCGTCCTAAAATATAGTGCATTCTAGTTATTTCCAGACAAAATAGGGACCAATGCAATAGATGCATGTACCCCTCACTTAACTTCCTAATTTATTGAAATCTAATTCTATTCCACATGATTAAAGTGTGAACTCTCATTCCCTTATACAAAATATGGCAACTACATGATTTATTTTCCTTATACAAAGTAATCACGTATTTTTATTTAAGTAAATATTATCTTCTTGTTCCTGAAATGCACTGTATTCTAGGACAAATTTCAAATGTCAGAATGCATATATTTCAGGATGGAGGGTGTACTTCATAATTTGTTCTAAATTTTTTGGACCTTATATTTTTGGATGAAGGGAGTATATTCAAAATAGGTGCAAATGGAAGGACATGCATGTCAGCTGCTATATAAGTTATCATGGTCCGAACTGGGGTTGAACATTGACACATAGATAAATGAAGCCCCCAATATTCTTGTTAAGTTATCAGGGACAAGTACTCAACCTTTGCTTTTGATACGAAAAGCTGTGGCCTCTGAACAAATGGGCAAAAGCAGATATATATAAGTGCTCTGCAAGGCCACTTGAGCAGCCGTATAGATATCTATGCGAATTATGCACTACATAAAAATGATACGTTGAAAGAGAGAGATGGACAAGGCCAAGCCACACATGAAAGCAAATTTGCTTACTATCCATGCTTTATACAGAGTTGGCAGGACCGATCTGGATATGCACATATATATATGTCGCTTTGAATTCCCGAAAACAAACTTGATGTGGACTGCAACCGTCTCTGCCCAATATTTTCCTTGTAGGCAAATACTTCCTCATTTTTAAATTATAAATCACTTTAATTTTTTACATGATTTTGCTATGTATCTAGACATATATTATATCTAGATACATAGCAAAATTGTCAGCAGTTCCCTTGAAGAGCCAAATTTAATCACACCATAGTATTTACCTTTTTGGAATTAGTGCATCCAAGTCAAAAGGAAAGCAATTCGTGATCGAATAGATCAGTGAGGACGATTTGGTCATCGTACGTACGTACGTGTCCTTCATGTCATCGTCCAGGAAAATTTTGACATGGGCCGTTAGGAATAAGCAAAGTCAAATCATGAATATGTCTAAGTGTGCTTGGGATCTGTCCTGTTCTATCTTATTGCCAAGAACTAGAACGTGATAAGTCAGATAAGATGGTTGGAGGTACGGTACAAAATTCAGTTGCATGTGACCAGGTGACTTCTCCACATTTTTTTCCCCCCACAAAAGGCTTGGCTTATGGCCCACAAATATACAAGGTTATCCTAAACTCTGGTGGACAGAATATTTGCATCCGACAAAAGATAGGAACTGAACAGGGAATAATTGGTGAACAAAATGATAATATGGATCATGTGGTAGGTTTCTATAAGAACCTATTTGGGGACACTGACCATAGACAAGCCACAAATCTTTCTAAATAAGTAACTTCTAGAATGACAATCAAATCCTCATAGAGGAGAGTAAAGAAGGTTTAATCAAATCTTTTGAGTAATAGGAAGATTACAAAGCCATCTTTGAGATGGAATCAGATTCTCCACCTGACACAAATGGATATGGGGTCAATTTCTTCAAGAAGTTCTGAGAGACCATTAAACCTGATTACATGCACATGTTCTAGTATTTTCACCAGGGATGTTTTAACATCAAACGGCTAAATTTTCAAGTCATTACTTTGGTTCCTGAGATCAAGGAGGCTAATACAATTAATAAGTATAGGTCAATCTGTTTAATCTCAATGTCGACTATAAGGGCTTCACTCAAGTTATGACAAATAGACTTGTTACAGAAGTCGCCAAAAAGGTAATTGGGGCCAACCATACAGGATTTGTCAATGGTAGGAATATTTCTAGAAGGGGTTGTAGTCCTTCATGAGGTGATGCATGAATTGAGCAGAACAAGTGACAAGGATCTAATTTTCAAAATAGTTTTTGAGAAGGTATATGACAAGGTCAAATCGAATTTCCTCAAAGTGGTTCGGGGGAGAAAGGGTTTCGCAGATCATTGGACTTAGTGGGTGATGCAGACTGTTAATTGGGGCCAACCATACGACACTGTTGTGTACTAGCATTTAATTAGTTGTAGACTCTTCTTCTAGGTCAACGTAAAGCTATTCATACAGAAGAGATAAACATCAGTAAGTACAGGATTAAAAAATCAGACATACATTCCGCTTCTGAAGTTAACTGCACGGATCAAACTGAAATATATATATTTAACCATGGGCTATGAAACAACTGAAATTAACCATGAGCCTTGCAATGTTCTGTTCTGTCCTTCTGGACTGATGTAGCCAAGAAGGTCGTGGCCAGAGACAAGAAGGGAAATGCTTAGTATATATATGTATCATTCAGATATATGATGTGCAGATAATCAGCGGACAGCGATTTGAGCATAAAATATATATATAGCAAGGCTTGGACGTGTATGGCTGTAGCCTGTAGAAGCCGGAACTATTCCGTCGTCTTAAAAAGAAGATGGAGCACTTGCGGACGATACTATACTATGCTGCAAAGAACAGACGACGATACACAGCACCCTCATGCCCTAGGCCAAGGAGCCCGGCGATCGACGAGCGCGGATCTTAAAGCAAGATAAGGCGTGGACGGACAGCCAACTCATGCTCGAGCTCGACAAGGTGATTGTTTGATTAATCATCAGTTGGCCGCAGCCTCCGCCAGCAGCTTGGCGCGCAGCTCCGCCGCGTCCACCTCCGTGCCAGCGCTACCTGCTGGGCGATAGTAGCCGGTCACAGGGTCCGGCACCCACGCCTTCTTCTCCTCTGCCGCAGCGGCAGCCGTGTTCACTTCCTTCTTGCCCATCACGCGCTTGGTCACCGCAGCCGCCGCCGCCTTCTTCTTCTCGTCGGCGCCCCTCGCCATGGCCGCGGCCACAGAGTAGGCCCTCCTGCAGACCACACGTACCACCAGAATAATAACTCTTCATCAATACACCTAAAAAAAGGAACATGGCAGAAAACAAACAAACCAAAGCTTCATGGCAGAGGTACAGCTAACTAATAGCTGACCTTTGTGCTAGGAGGCTGACGCAGCTTGATGCAACTCTCTCCATGGAAGCTAGCTGGGTTGATAATCCTCCGTAGCTCTCTCGCTCTTTGCCTCTCTGAATCTGTTGAAAATATGTGTCTAGCTAGCTAGCTGTTTCTGTTTCAGATGTGAGAAGAGATGGTGCAGGGTGGCTTGTTATATAGAGCAAGCCAGAGAGGAGACGGAAGGAACCAAATGAAGATGGCCGCGGGATTAACAAAGGCTCTTGGAACATGTCCAAGGGGCGGGCAATGCCAGATGGCCGCCATACAAACCTCAAAGGCTGGCTTGCCAGGTGTATTAGCTCCAGCGTCCGAGAGCCCGAGCCGCACACGCTTCATTGTGACTGTCGTCTGTCGATGGCAAAGCCATCAGGAACTTGCCGGCCGGCTGGTTAGGTCGTCTCGGCTGGGATCTGGAATTCTGGACGGGGTCTTGGTTCCAAAATTCGAGTTTGTGCGCGATTGCGATGTTTGTTCGGTTCGGGTGGACCGACGCTGAGTGCAACGTGGAGTGGAGAGATAAAGATATGCTTCGTGCGTGAATTATACGATGGCGTATTGGCGTCCCCTGTCTAAAGAACATTATACGGTGACGTACGTCTCAATGGGACATTGAGATGAAGGCTTCTTTTCTCCGCATCACAAACTTTTGGGGTTATTAGGGTCTGTTTGGACTCCAAACTTGCTCCAAAAACTTTAGAGCAGTTCTCACTTTTGAATTCTAAAGCTCTAATATGAGGTGGATTAAAGCTTAGAGATAATTAACTTTAGACCACTTTTTTGGAGCTTAGCTCTAAAGTTCAAAGAAGAAAATCCAAAAGATCCTTAATTTGATTTGAGTATTTTCCTTTCATCCGGTAATTGAGGTGAGGAAAAACTGCTAGCGGTCATAACCAATATAAAAAAGCCGTACAGCCCATTACCTAATTAATTGGAAAATACAAAATGAGAGGGCTCTCATTTTAGCTTGAGATCTTGTTTGGTTGGATTCTAATTCGTTTCAATCCACGTGTATAGAGCTGATTGGATGAAAAACTAGTTAATTTTCCACTTATTACAAGGCCTCATATGCAGTCACATGGGACCAAGTAAGATAAGTGATGAGGTAATAACAAATTCAACTTTTTCTACCAATCCATGGTGCGCAGCGCTATAGCACCGTGGAATGATTTGACTCTCAAATAAATTAAAATAACTTACAGTTTGGGAGGGAGAGAATATTCCGTGAGGAGCCACCTTGGCCTAGCTTGGCCAATGGCCGTGTATCCGTTGACTAATATATTATTAAAGCTACCACGGCTCTCGCGCTTGCTTGGATCTCAAACCCTCCCTTTTTCATGACACTGCATCCAAGTTAGTTTACTTTTGGTACACTCCGATCCAGCTGGTTGCCTAATGTTGTGGCTAACGTCCAAAAGGTTCTACGCGCCAAACGCCAACACGGATCGCTTGCATGCATGAAGGAATGAAGCGGTGAAAGGAACGCCGGCGACAGAGCCAGCATGCACCATGCAGGTCCACACTCGGCGGCACCAAACATTCGGTAGGGGGCTAGCATATATATTGCAAAGACTAGATGTACCCTTTTGTCCATGCATGGGCATCATGATTTAAGAGAGTATAGGAGAGCTGTTTTATTATAATAAAGAGTTCCTTTTATTTTGGGTCCATCATATGTATCATGCATTCATGTGCCATACCAAATAAAATTACTACCCATACGTATATATACAACTAGAAGCATTCCCCGCACGTTGTTGCGGATGTCAAGATAGATGAATGGATTTAGGGGGTGTTTGGTTTCCTGGACTAAATTTTAGTCCATGTCACATCGGACGTTCGGATGCTATTTAGGAGAACTAAATATGAGTTAATTATAAAACTAATTACACAGATGGAGACTAATTTACGAGACGAATTTATTAAGCCTAATTAATCCGCCATTAGCATATATTTACTGTAGCACAACATTGTCAAATCATGGACTAATTAGGCTTAAAAAATTCGTCTCGCAAATTAGCCACAATCTGTGCAATTAGTTATTTTTTCGTCTATATTTAATACTTCATGCATGTGTCCAAACATTCGATGGGACAGGGACTAAAATTTTCCTGTAGTAACCAAACACCCCCTTAGACATTAGCCACTGAATAATAGGAGTATGTATATGTATGATATCGATAATGTAGGAACACGTATGAACTTGTGACGTAATATGATGAATTACCACAATCATAGATATCCGCCAGATGGTGGACGGGCAAGAGGAAGATGGTTCCATGGCCGATGTGGTGCTAGGAAGGTAGCAGGCGGTGGCAGTAACAGTGTGAACGGGAGGGGAATGGTGGCAATGTGGCAGTTTGGAGCAGCGCATGAATGTGGGGCATGGGAGGAGAGCACCAAGCACATGCAATGAGAGTCAACACTAGGGGGAAAAGTGGAGGCAAAGGGCAGCGACGTGGAACACTAGAGCAGCAAGCGCTTTCTTTTCCTTTTTTCCGTGGGTGGCGTTTCTCCAAGATGGAATAACGCAAGAAGTGCAAAGGTGGCGGCGTGAGTATTTGTTTTGCTTTTTTGCATTTGCTACTGAACAGTAGGGTCAAGTGGTTCATTCAGACTTGTAATGCATGGGGACCTATAAATTAAGAAATACTATACCACAACCAATCTGTAGCGTCAAACAACGGTAGCTAAAACGTAATATTAACATCCAACCATCGGTCGCTATAAATTTATAACAAATCATCGGTCGCTATTTTTACATATATCGACGGAACATTAGTCGCTACATATATTTAGCCTATTACGTCAAACAATCGGTCGCTAAAACCAAATGCTAGAGTCAAACGATTGGTGGCTATAGCCCATTTTCATTTTTTGGCGCGCTCAGCCCAGCCCACTCGCGCGCACTAAAATTAGCACGGCCCACCAGTCAGTGCCACCCAAAACCCTATCTCCAGCACTATTATCCACCCAGCAGCCGCATCTCACCCAGCAGCTACCAGCCGCACACATCGTCTCGCACAGCAGCGTGCATCTCGTCCGAGCTGTCGCCGCCGCTGTCGTCCCCGCCGGCGCCCGCAAGCTCCGTCTGTGCTGCCCGCATCTCACCTCTTCACCAGCGCTGCCCGCGACCTCGCTGTCCCCGCCAGTGCAACTGTCGTCCCCGCCGGCGCAACCGCCGTCAAGCCATCGCGACCGTCATCCAGGCTGCTGTCCCTGCTACGCGCTCGCCGTTATCGCCGTACTCACCCGAGCCGCCGCAGCTATCGTCCCCACCCGGCCCGTCATCGCAGCCGCCGTCCCCCTCTGAGCGTCCCCAAGCAGGTACTGGTTCCCTTCCATCCCGTCCGCTGCTCTCTTCCCCTCCTATCCCCTCTCGGCATTGGTCCCTTTCCTAGGCTTCCTTGGATGCACGCACAGCAGGTTAGTATGGAGGCGTTACTTGTTTTTTATACTAGATGGAACCCTGTGTGAACAATGTCGCCTGCATTTGATTGCACGTAAATACTGTGTAAAAAATAGCATGGTCAGTGATTTTTGTGTGGCTTGAATGGAAGTATGCAATTTATCCCCATGCATGGTTGACTTATTATTTCCAATGCATCAAGGCTAAGGCTAGTATCTTGCTAATTAGAACGTGTTTAATTTTCACCTATTTGCTTGATGAAGAAAGCATGATGCTTGTCCTTACAGAAATAAACAATTTTGGATTTTGTTTCTTATCAATTAATCATACCAGCTAAACCAAAAAGAATAAAAACTGTAATACTATTATACAAAAGCTTGTTTAAAGAAAACTGAGGCCAAGCAACCAAACATTAATCTGTTCCTCTCACCCACACATCAATATGAGCTACCATTCCAAGAGATGATGACTGTGCACCGTGAAACAATAAGTATTAGCGAAGAATGATTCTACCTACTCAAATTCAGACTCAGGTCCCATGTTTTATGCAGATGAAAGCTTCTAGTTGCAAATGCTTATAGGTGTGTGGATAGAACTGTTAGCATAAACCCATTCACTGCAGCATAGCCACCAATCATTTATGCAATTCTTAGTTGGAAGATATATAGACTTGTTTGAAGTAATAAACTGAGCTCAGGCAAGCAGGAACTAAATGATTCATCTAGCCTCTAATTGATAAAGAGTGACTTATAAATTGAAGTTGGGAGACTCAGAGAGACTGCAGTCTAGAGACTTATATACTATGTCGTGCACCAATTTTCTCTGAACTTGTTGGTATATACCAGCCAAGTCTGACCAACGCATAGCTAAACTGGAAGAGCAAATGAAAAGGCAGGAGGAAAGGCATACAGAGGAAAGACAAAATTTTATGGAAGTCATGTCACATAATGGTTCTAATTCACACCATCATGTGGTATAATACTATAACAATACATCAGCTAGTTATTTTGGACTCTTAAGACCCTGTGCAGATTTATCTCATTATTGCTTCCATTTGTTTATAGAGCCCAAGGTCTACAGAAAATGTTGATGCACATCATCATGATGCTCATTTCGAAGAAGATGAAGATTGTGGAGATAATGAAGACCATGATGCATGTCCCGAGGAGGGTGAATATTTGTTTGCACGGAGGCGTCTTGTAGCCCATACTATGCAGTTTCATCAACATAGCCCCACTAGTGCAACCCATACAGTGCAGACCCATGCAATCTCACCCCATCAGTGCACCCCCAACGATATGGCCCCTTTTGCACAGCACCATGCACCCTTGTCCAGTCACCGCTTCCCCAACAATGCAACCCCTACAGTCCAACACGGTGCAGCACATGAAGAGCAGCCCCATGCAACCTCATCCCGTCAGTGTATCCCTAGCAATGTTCTTCCTGCAGTCCAGCCTGATGCAACCCACGAAGTGCAACTCGATGCAGCAAAACAAGCAAAGACAGTGCAACCCCAGGTTGGAATGAATGTGATATTATATGAAGTGGTGAGATCCGATGCACATGTGGCTTTGGGAACAAATATTTCAACAAATCCTAAAACCATTATTGGATGTGTAGCTCTTGGAAAGCAATATTGTGAAGTTGTTGTGAACCATATGCCGAAAAGGGACGCAACTCTGCCTCGCACTTATCCTAGTGTGGAAAAGATGGTTGATGCTCATAGGTTGTCGATTGCATGGTCATACAATAGAGTAATAAACTATTCTTGTCATCGTTTCTTGTTTTCTCATATATGACAAATGGTCAAACTTATAATTTCTGATATTTGTGACAATTGAAGGTTAAGCAGCAGGCATCAAAATCGGTTAGGAAGGCATCAAAATCGTCTCAAGGTGTTTCAGGTATGTTATTCTTAGGTCACTTATCTTCTCTTGTGACAGTTGAAAGGTTAGCAATTTTCATGATGCTGATTAGAGCCTATACTCTGTTGTTTTTACACTGACTTGCAGGAGGGGGAGAGAGGAGCTAGAACTCAGGTGGGCAGTCGATATGTGATTTCTACCTTTTTCTGTTGAGGTTGGTCAGCGTTCTGTTTTTATCTTTTTCAAGCTTGCATGCAAACTGTTCATTGGTGACTAGTAGGGAAATTGCATGAAACTAACCAAACTGACCACCTGTGTATACCTCAAACACTTGAATCACTAGCACTGAAGGAGTACAACTGTCACAAGATATATAAGTTGAATACACTATCTTAAGTGCATATACTGCCTCAGTACAACCCATAACTCTCAAACAAGCAACACAATCACATGCCAGATTTAGAATAAAGTTGGGCATAACTCTAAGAAATTGTGCCATGAGTGATTGCTCGACTTCCTCTAGTGGGATATTAGCAAAATTCAGAAGCAATGGTCAAACCCAATTCAAAGATTCTTTTATGCTTGCAACCAAAATTAACTCCACATTTTCCTTATAAGAAGACAGTAGCCACTCAAGCATAAACAACTGATATGCACTCATATTACTCCAGAGTAGCCATAGATTAAGCTGTGCTATTAACTATCCACCTTGAATGATTTCAGAGGCCATCTGACTTGCAAGTACCATAAAGCCAATAGCATATTTCAGCAACTGGCAATGCCCATGAGTTAAGTTATCCGCCTTCAAATGAATCTGTGATAGGTCCCTTCTAGCTGAAAAGTGTAACTGCTAACCAAGTGCTTACATAATCTAAGAGCAGCAAGAGCATTAGGCATGTATAGTCTAGAAATAACTGTAATTTTTTTGTAGCTAGTATCTCAGTGAAAAGCCAAATCTGATAAAAAATTGATAGAAATAGATCAATAGCTTCTTTTCTATTGCCCTCGTCAGTATGTGCAACACTTTGAAGAAACTAAAACCACTGCAGCTTGTGAGGTGAATGAGATGGATTAAAACCCAGATTGAGATTGTGCCAGGGTGAGGACTCAAGCAGAAATCCATCAGCCAAAAGTGTCTTCTCAGACCATGATCTAGCCAAATCAATAAACTGAAACCATGGAGGCTTTGACATCTTACTACCTTGCTGAGGCCTGACATTGCTAGTACTGGGTGGATTGCTAGAGGCCATGAACATATCTAGCAGGTGACTATGCAGCATGTCTGTAGCTTTGACATCTTTGGTTGGCTACAGTGTAATGAAAAACACTTTGTTTGGTTGGCTGGGGTATCGTTTTCCATTCCCTTCAGTGTTCGGTTAGGGACAAAGTGCTTAGTTTTTCTGATCTATGCATGCAAGCTAGTCATCTTTGAATATGAATATAAACTATGAGGTTATCTTTATTTGTATTTTTTTACCTATGTAGGTCTCATCATTAACTTCATGTATGTACTGTGTTGTTGTGTTCAGGTGGAGGGAGGCCTTGGAGGTGTACATGATGTTGGATAATGTCACCAGGAAGCCAACATATGACATTTTACTTTTGATAAGATGGAGATGAGGCATTTTGTAGTGAATCTAGTTAGATTGTGCAAGCAAACATATGACTTGTGCCTGCCATTTGACCTAGCTAGGTTGTATGTGTGTTTTTCCTTTTGTAATGATGACCTGTCATGGATCAAGATGATATAACTTGATGTATTGCTAAATGTTGGCTTCAATGAAGACTTGAGAGATACCTTTATCTAATATAATGTGGTTAGTGTTGTGGGCAGCTATGGATTACATATGTATGTGGTTGATGAATAATGTGATATGTTATGTATGTTTATTAGGTTTGAAATCTGGATAATACGAAATTAATATTATATATAATTGTGTCAGTTCATAGCTACTGACTATTGGTTGCTAAAAAGTTTGATATCCTCGAACCATTGGTCGCTAAAACTTATGACAAATCATCGGTCGGTATAAATATTTGCGTCAAACTATCGGTCGCTATAAATCCTGTCAGTCGCTATAGACTTATAGCGACGCCACTTACGGCGACTTATACATCGGTCGCTATAAAGTTATAGCAACCGATGATCAGTCACTATAACGGCTTAAAGCGACCGGTTTAGAGTCGCTACAGATTGGCTGTGGTATAGTGAAACTGATTGCGAATAGGTGAACGGATATATGAGCATATGGATTTGGTTGACAAATCTGATTAAACAGATTATACTAGGTGATGATGTGAATCGTTGTGGAATTAGATAGACTCTCTAGTGGGGTTTTATTTTATAAGAGATAAAGATTGTTTTGGCCATGTATTATTTGTGAAGCTAGAAGTTGGCACCGCTAGAACTTAGAAATAAAAGCTAGAAGGTTAGGCGCAAAGGTATATATTACTTCTATCTCACAGGCATACAACTATGACTATGCTAATAACCAACACAACACAACTAGGTATGTTGCAATAAGTAAAACACTAAGACAAAGTATATAAGATAACTCTGTCGATGTTTTACCACCGATAGCCTGCCACAGGGGTACCCAAGACAGTTGTTCGGGCTTCGGCGAATAGCGGAATTCGGCGGTTACGCAAAGAGACTCACGATTTATACTAGTTCAGGCCCTCGACTTGGTCGAGTAATAACCTTACGTCCAGTTTTGGCGTTAGCCTGTTTGCGTTGTATTGCTTTGAGTATCGGGTATGCGCTCTTTTTTTACAATGGGTACCCTCACCAGCCCTTTATAGTCCAGGCGCTGAGAGGCGTCATTTGTGTCCTATTTAGGTACAAGGTCGGAGTCCTAAGCTACGCTTCGGGCGCCTTTTCTTGTATAGTTTGAGTTGGAGTTTTGGTTTTGCACGTTGCTTTGCTCCGTGTTCTTCTTGGCGATTGGGCTGTAGGCCTTGTTACCAAGGCCTACCTCCCTGTAGTAGGGTCTATGGGGGGCCCATAGGGTTCCCCATCGACAAGCCCCCGAGTATTTCATCATTGAGCTTCAAGGGCCGAGTTGTTGTAGTCTTGATCTAGGTCCTTCTTGAAGTGAAATCTTGAGATGGACCTCTTTGATTCTTCTTTTGGCTGATGTGCACTTTTGCTTGATGTCCTCCGGGTTCTTTTTCCTTTGAGTGCAGCGAGTGCAATTTTGCAAGAATTGCACTCATTGAGTGTAGCCCCCGAGCCTCTTGTTTTTTGGTATAAAAAGCTGGAGGGTCAAAAAATTTGAAAATATGTTTTTTCTGTGGTAGGTACTTGCAGCCCCCGAGCCTTCTCCGGGTTCTTTTCTGTTGAAAAGAAGCCAGAAGAAGGGTCTTGATTTGTACTCCTTTGATCTTTGTCTTTTGCTGGTCATGGATGGGTCTTGTATAGCCATGAGTGAGCGTTTTCTTTTACTTTTTATCAGGAATCTTGCTTTTGGGTACTATTTGCCTTTGTTGCTTTGCTCTTTTGTTCTTTTCCTCTTTCTTTCTTATGATCTTTAGCCTTGTTTACCTCTGGTTTGCTATAAATAGCTTCTTTGTTGGTTGTGGTTCTGCCTTGAGTAGGAAAATTCTTCTTCAATTCTTTCTTTATTCATAGATATGCTGGTGTGTGAGGTTGAGCAGCCCCCGGGCTTATGCTTGCTTGGTAATGAACATGCTGCTCTATCTGTTCTTCTACGTCTGGGCTGCCGCTGCTGCCGCCACTGGGTTCCTTGTGCAATATTTAAGAATCTTGTCTCTATCTTATGTCTGAGTTTATCCGATCCTGTTTGGCCGTCTGTAACCTTTGTATTTGTCTTCGATCAATGAGATGTATAATTTTTCTTTGTCCGAGTTCTTTTTCGACTGTAATCCTTTGACATTGTAATTTTGTATGTGATCCTTCATACGTCTCTGAGTTGTTTGTTCGGTTACTTATTGCTGTTGTCATTCTGGTTGTTGGAGAATTCAATGCATGTCTTCACGGGTTGTATTGTTGCTTGTGGAATATTCTCTTGGATATGCTTGTCCTTGAGTGTTGTTCTTTCACGCCAGAGTCCTCTTTCATTGAATTTTGTCTTTTCATTGTGTCCTTTGTTAGATTTCTTCTGTTGGTGCTCCTAGTCCATGTGCACCGCTTCTTTTGCCTATAAATGCCCTTCTAGAGTGCTATTTTGATTCATCGAGCCTTTTGTTGCCTGTTCTGAAGTCTTTGTAGTTATGAATATGATAGTGTGTGAAGTAGAGCAGCCCCCGGGCGTATTTTGTAGTTCTTGTACATTTTGTTGTGGCTGGAGGAAGTCTTGTGATAGGGATTAGAGGTAGACTAATCCCGCAGCGACATTGTACTTGAAAGTACATGGTGGTAGTTGGAGGAAGTCTTGTGATGTGGGCTTCGTTCCTTCATCCGGTAGTTCTAGGTTGATCCTCGCCGTCTGTCTTAAGACTATCCGGTGCAGATCAACACCTGATCCTGCATCACGTCGGGCTTGGGTAGACAGATGTCTGCCGACTTCCCCTGGTCTATGTTGTCCCACCGTACTACTGATTTCTACCTTGGATGCACTACGTCCGTCCTTTGAAGAAAATAGTGTAGCCGAGCACGGTTTGTTCTACCGAGTAGAAAATTGGAGCACATAGTCGTTCCAGAGCCTAGTTGTGTCCGGGCTCCTTTTTGCTACCTTGCTTGTCGTAGTGCCAAGTTCATTAGGTCTTGTAAGATGTGTAATCTTCTACTTTTGAAGCCATTTGTAATGGAAAGAATCTTGTCTTCAGAGTTGTCATTCATTTTTCTGCTGTAATCCTAGTTATTCATGAGGCTCCTGAGTTCTTTCTTTAATAACCGAGTTCTTTTGTTCCTTGTGAGGTGGCCCTTCATTTCTTCATGGTTGACGGGTTGTTCTTGTAGTAATCTAAAAACTCTGCCTTGGTGCTGGATGGATAAGTCTGAAATCTGCCCATTGGATCGTACCATTGTGTAGATTTGTGCCTTTCGTCATTTTAGCTATGTCAGTAAATGGATCATCGTGTGGTTGACGGTAGAAGCCGAATTGCCATATTGGTTTTGATGAAGGAATTAGCTCTGCCCTTAACCTTTTATGAAGAAAGTTTTAACTCCATCCTTATCTCGAGGAGGCTGTTGAACTGCTTGGGATGGCGATTTGGTCTCTATTTAACTGGCCACTCCGCAATTGTTTTGCCATAGCCACAATGACGAAGAAGAAGTTCATCCATAGGCAGAGTGTTCGTAAGGTGTCACGTTCTTCGCTTGTTCACTCTCCGAGGATGGCCGTGGTGGAGTCGTCGAGCGGAAGGTCTTTGTCGTCGCCTTCATTGCCAGCCCCTCCGGTGGTGGTGAAGGCTCCCCTTGTTGGGATATTAGCGCCGGTTGTCCCTCTACAGAAGAAGGAGGATCCCTCGGCTGCTCCTGTGGTCACTCTTGTCCCCCTCTTTGCTACTGATGCTACTTCGACAAGGGCGGATTTGATCGTCCTTAGTAGTGACGGTGAAGATGAGGTTGATTGGGAGGCGCTCGCCACCGAAGACGAAGTCAACTAGGGCGCCCTTGCTATCGAAGATGACGATGATGTCAAATCTATGGGTAGCGGGTCTTCGGCGAGGAACTGATGATGGCTAGATGCATTGTCATTAGCCCTCGCTTTGATGTTGGCGTAAAGGATATCGAAGGGCAGATTGTCCGGTCGTAGATTTATCTTGGTGATTTGATGTATGTAGTAGTCGTGTTCTTCTATGATCATCATAAACTTTGTTTCCCCAATTTCTCTTTTCCTTTTCTTTTGATGTGGCTTCTTTTGTTTCTCTACGTGGATGTCTCTACTTTACTTATTCGTCAGACGAATTGTGTGAGTGATCAGGATTTCTTCCGAGCAGTTGCTTCGTGGTACGTATCCGTAGCTTTGAGTAGACGAGTTGTTTCCATTTGTTGTGAAATGACTCTTTGGTAGGTGGAGTGCTTTGTCTAGCTTTCGTTTGTGCCATGTAAACAACTTAGTATGTGTAGAACGTCGTCTTGAGAGACTGTCTTTGAGTGCTTTGTCTGGCTCTCGTGCAAACAACTCGGTATAAATTGTTGTTTTGTCAGACTTCATGTTCTTGCTAGTACTGAAAAGACTTAGGATCGGTGATCTTGAGATTGATAAGCCTCTGAGTACTTCATGGTGGAGCTCTGGGAATTTCTTCTTGTTCCTTTAGGTCTTTGCCGAGCAGGGATTATCGGTGCTTTTTTCCCGGTTTTATGATTTTGTGAAGGGTGGCTTTTACCGGTGCATCAACAATGTGGTTTCTTATGTCCGGATTGTTGCCCCTGATGCTCCTTTTGAGCGGATTACTAAAGTTTCTATAATGGCTGAGTTTTCAAGACACTAGGGGGAGGCCAAAGTATAGCTTAGTGGTCTATCAGACCAAATTCTTGATCAAATGAATGTACTTTCTCCTTCTTTTCCGTCTTCTTGAACAGATGTGAAAAGTCAACCTTCTTTTGATGTCCTTGTAATATACTTTGTCTCCGAATTTTTAAGATGTGAGCAGGCTTCGTCCTGTCTTTCTTTTCTTCTTAGATGTCTTTGAATAATATGGACAAGTTTCGCCCTGTCTTTCCTTGTGACTTTTTTCTGCTTTGCCATAGCTTGTTTCGCTCTTTGGGTCGGCGACCAAGTTGTTTGGAGTGTTTGTGCCGCTCTTTGGTCGAAGTAGTCGATTGTACCGCTCTTGGGGTAGATGATCGAGTTGTTGGAGTGTTTGTGCCCCTCCTTGGGCAACGTAGTCAATCGTGCCGCTCTTGGGGTAGGCGACCGAGTTGTTGGAGTGCTTGTGTCCCTCTCTGGGTGAAGTAGTCGATCGTACCACCCTTGGGGTAGGCGATCGAGTTGTTGGAGTGCTTGTGCCGCTTCTTGGGCGAAGTAGTCGATCGTACCACTCTTGGGGTAGGCGACCGAGTTGTTGGAGTGCTTGTGCCGCTTCTTAGGCGAAGTAGTCGATCGTACCACTCTTGGGGTAGGCGATCGAGTTGTTGGAGTGTTTGTGCCCCTCCTTGGGCAACGTAGTCGATCGTGCGACTCTTGGGGTAGGCGACCGAGTTGTTGGAGTGCTTGTGTCCCTCTCTGGGCGAAGTAGTCGATCGTACCACTCTTGGGGTAGGCGACCAAGTTGTTGAAGTGCTTGTGTCGCTTCTTGGGTGAAGTAGTCGATCGTACCACTCTCCGCTTCTTGGGCGAAGTAATCGATCATACCACTCTTGGGGTAGGCGACCGAGCTATTAGAGTGCTTGTGCTTCTTGGGCGAAGTAGTCGATCGTACCACTCTTGGGGTAGGCGACTGAGTTGTTGGAGTGCTTATGCCGCTTCTTGGGCGAAGTAGTCGATCGTACCACTCTTGGGGTAGGCGACCGAGTTGTTGGAGTGTTTGTGCCGCTTCTTGGGCAAAGTAGTTGATCGTACCACTCTTGGGGTAGGTGACCGAGTTGTTGGAGTGCTTGTGCCGCTTCTTGGGCAAAGTATTCGATCGTACCACTTTTGGGGTAGGCGACCGGACCCGTATAGCATAATCATTTCCGGGTTGGCTGTTTATAGGGTAAGTAAGCAATTGTACCAGCTCTTGGGGTAAGCGATTGCGCCCATATAGCAACAACCATTTTCGGGTTGAGCTATTTGCAGGGCTGCCCCTTTTTCCCCAACCTAATTACAGGTTGGTTCTGTCCGTTGGATAGGGCTATCAGTCGTACCATCTCTTTATGGTAGAGTGACAAATGCTAGCTTGGGTCTCCTTACCTAAGAAGCTATTTGGCCATTGGCCGTCAGTCAGACCATCTCCATATGGTTGAGTGACAAGATTGCCCATGTAGCGCAACCATTTCTGGGTTGGCTGTTAACAGAGAAGCCCCTTTTTCCCCAACCTGATTACGGGTTGGTTTTGTCCATTGGACAGGGCTCATATTTGAAGTTGTTCTTCTTGAATAATCTCTGTTTTATTTCTCTTGAAACTTGAGTACAATCTGTTGTACTTAATTGTAGAATCTTTTGAGCTGGCTGATATGCCAAGTGTTCTTTATAGGTATTTCATCTGGAGTCATCAACACGTATGTGCCGGGTCCTGTTGCTGTCTTCACGATGAAGGGTCCTTCCCATGGACTAAGTAGTTTGTGTCGTCCATCTTTCTTCTGGATTAGTCGTAGTACTGAGTCCCCTGGCTTTAGTGATTGAGGTTGAGTACTTTTGTCATAATGTCTTCGTAACCCTTGCTGATATCTTGCATTTTGTATGATTGCACTGTCTCTTATTTCTTCTATTGAATCAATTTCTAACCGCCTTGTTTCTTCTGCTTTGCCTTCTTCATATTGTTCTATTCTTAGAGATAGCCATATTAAGTCGGCTAGTAGTACTGCCTCTGATCCATAGACTAGAAAGAACGGTGAGTATCCAGTTGCTCTGCTGATCTGGGTTCTTAGACCCATACTACTTTTGGTAATTCGTCGATCCATTTTCCACCATAATCTTTCAAATCTTCATATAATCTTGGTTTTAAACCTTGTAATATGAGTCCATTTGCTCTTTCGACTTGTCCATTAGCCTGCGGGTGTGCTACTGATGCAAAGTCGATTTCTATCCCACAATCTCTTGCCCAGTATTGGAATTCTCTTGCTATAAATGGTGAACCAAGATCTGTGATTATTCTGTTGGGCATGCCGAACCTATGCATGATGTCTTGTATGAATTTCACTGCCTTTTCTGCACTATATTTGACCAAAGGTTTGTATTCAATCCACTTTATAAATTTGTCGATTGCCACAAATATGTATTTAAAGCCTCCTTTTGCTTTTTTGAGTGGTCCGACTTGATCCAGCCCCCAGCATGAGAACGGCCAAGCCGGCGGTATGCATATTAAGTTGTGAGCCGGCACATGTGATTGCCTAGCAAACATTTGGCAATTCTTGCATGTTCTGATGAGCTCTTCTGCATCTTTGAGTGTTGTTGGCCAATAGAAACCGGTTATGAATGCTTTGCCGACTAGTGTTTTAGAGGCTGCATGATTTCCACAGCATCCTGAGTGGATTTCGTCCAAGATTTCCTTTCCTTTATCTGTCGGAACACATTTAAGCAGTACTCCTGATGATCCTGCTCTTTTGTATAGTTTATCCCCCACCAGAACGTAGTTTTTGCTTCTTCATACAACCCGACTTGCTTCTGCTTTGTCTTTAGGTAGTTTCTTCTCTTTGATAAAATCAATGTATGTTTGTCTCCAATCACTTTGTATGACCATAATTTATCTTGACTGGTCTGGTTCTTCTGCTTGATCTATTTCCATTGGATCTGTTGTCTCCTTCTCTTTTTCTGTGTTTCCGAGTTGTTTGATGGATGGGGCTGTGAGTTCTTCCACAAATATACTAGGTGGTACTTTTGCTCTATCTGATCCTAATTTAGCTAGCACATCTGCTGCAACATTGGAATCTCT
This sequence comes from Miscanthus floridulus, assembly GCF_019320115.1. Taxonomy (NCBI): domain Eukaryota; kingdom Viridiplantae; phylum Streptophyta; class Magnoliopsida; order Poales; family Poaceae; genus Miscanthus; species Miscanthus floridulus. The sequence continues at coordinate 45,316,859 of NC_089585.1, forward strand.
TAGTACATGATGGATTTCGAGTCCTTGGAAATTTTTCTCTAATTTTCTGACTTATGTATAGTACGCATCCATGTTATCTTTTGTACAATCCCAATCCTTGTTGACTTGATTGATTACTATAGCTGAATCATCGTAGACAAGTAGTCTTTTGATCCCAAACGAGCTTACAACTCTTAGACCGTGTATTAATGCTTCGTATTCTGCCTCATTGTTAGTTGCCTGCCAAAGTATTTATAGCACATATTTTAACTGTCTCCCTTCTGGTGATATGAATAGTACTCCTGCTCCAGCTCCTCCTAACTTTAGGGAACTGTCAAAATACATTTTTCAATGATCAAGTATTGGTTCGGGTTCTTTTTGGCTGATTTTTGTCCATTAAGCAATGAAGTCGGATAATGCTTGAGATTTGATTGCTGTTCTTGGTTTGAAGTCTAGGTTGAGAGCACCGAGTTCTACTGCCCATTTTGATATCCGACCTGTTGCATCTTTGTTGCATAGAATGTCTTGAAGTGAAAAATTGGTTACCACTGTAATCTTGTGTTCATGGAAATAATGTCTCAGCTTTCTTGATGATATCAACACTGCATAAAGTAGTTTTTGCATGTGTGGGTATCTCACTTTTGATTCTATTAGTACTTCACTTATGTAATAGACTGGTCTTTGCATTTTGTATGCGTGTCTGGGTTCTTCTCTCTCAACCACAATTGTTGTGCTGACAACGTTCTTGGTTGTTGTAATGTATAGCATCATGTCCTCTTTGTCTTTTGGTGGTGTCATTACTGGTGATGATGCCAAGTATTCTTTTAATTTTTAGAATGCTTCTTCTGCCTCTTCTGTCCATTCAAAATTTCCTACCTTTTTCAATAATTTGAAGAAAGGTAGCCCTCCCAGTCGGGAGATGAATCTATTGAGTGCTGCCATGCATCCTGTAAGCTTCTGTATGTCTTTAACTTTCTTTGGAGGTTTCATATCCATGATGGCTTTAACCTGCTTTGTACTTGCTTCAATTCCTCGATTACTGACTAGAAACCCGAGTAGTTGTCCTAATGGTACCCCAAAAACACACTTTGTGGGGTTTAGCTTTCACTGCCATGCTTTTAGATTCTTGAAAGTCTCCTCGAGGTCTTCTATCAATGATCCAGGTTCTTTTGTCTTGATTACTACATCATTAATGTATGCTTCTGCATTTCTTCTGACTTGACTCCCCAAGCAAGTTTGAATTGCTCTTTGATATGTTGCTCCTGCATTTTTTAGCCCAAAAGGCATTGATTTATAGCAATATGCCCCAAAGGGTGTAATGAATGAAGTCTTGCTTTGGTCTTCTTCTCTTAAGGATATTTGATGATAGCCTGAATATCAATCTAGAAAGGATAACAGAGCTGATCCTGCTGTCAAGTCGATGATTTGATCAATCCTTGGTGGGACATTTGGATCTTTTGAGCAATGTTTGTTGAGGTCTGTTTAGTCGATGCACATGCGCCATTATTTTGAATTCTTCTTCTCTACTAGGACCGGGTTGGCAAGCCAATCTGGGTTGATTATTTCTCTGATGAATCCTGCTGTCATGAGCTTGGTGATCTCTTTTTTGATTGTTGCTTTTCTGTCTGGAGCGAATCTTTGTAACTTTTGCTTAACGGGTTTGGACCCTTTGTTCACATCAATTATGTGCTCAGCCAACTCCCTTGGGACCCCTAGCATGTCTGCTGGCTTCCAAGCAAAAATATCTTTGTTGTCTCGAAGAAAGTTGGTGAGCGTGAGTTCCTATTTGGGGTCGAGATTTGCACTTATGATTGCCGTCTTCTCTGGATCACCAGTCAGTAGGTCAATAGTCTTGGTAGCGGCTTCTTTTGGTGGTGCGAAGTTGCTTGGCTTCTTAGCCGGTATCTTAATCTCATCTAGGTTCATTTCGTTGGCCAGTATTGCAATCTCCTTTCCTTCCTTTATATCTTGTAATCTTTCGGATATTTGTACTGCTTGTACGTCGCAATCATGTGCTTTCTTTAGATCTCCTTTTCAATGATAATACGCCCTTTGTTGTTGGCATCTTGAGTAGTAGGTATGGATAATGTGGTACTGCCATGTATTTTGTTAAAACTGGTCTCCCAAGTATTGCGTGGTAGCATGATTCAAAGTCTGCAACTTCAAATTTTATGAATTCCGTCCGGTATTTGTCTGGTGTGCCAAAGGTGATGGGTAGGGTTATCTGTTCGAGTGGCATAGCTGCTCTGCCGGGTACTATTCCGTAGAATGGTATGCTTGTGGGTGTCATTAGACCTTCACAATCCAAATTCATCCTTTTGAGAGTATCTACGAAAATTATGTTCAGCCTGGCTCCTCCATCGATGAGTACTTTAGTTACTGCTACTCCTGTGATAGTTGGACCCAGTACCAGTGGGTAGCATCCTACGTTTGCTGCACTGGTCCATTGGTCTTCTCTTGTGAAGTGAATGGGGTACTCTGACCAATCTAGATATCTTGGGATGGCTGGTTCAGCTACCAGGATGGCTCTGTGAGCTAGTTTCTCTTGTCTTTTGATTCGTGTGTTAGGAATACCTAAAAATATCACCGCTAATTGGCGTTGGGGTTCTTGATAATCTCCTTTAGCTCTCTCTTCCTCCTTCTTGGATTCTTCTTGCTTTGGCTCTGAGTTGTTTTGATTCCTGTTTTCTCTCTTCATGAATTGCCGCTGAAAAGTGCTGTATTCAACTAACTTGTGTCTGGCCCCTAGGTGTATGTGACATGGCATGTTTTCTATGTTTTCTGGCGCTCTTCCTCGGTAGTTATTACTCTAATAGTTGCTATTACTGTTGTAACCGCTGTTGTTACGGTTGTTGCTATTGTTGTAGTTGCCATTGTGATTGCTACCATTGCTATCATTGCCGTTGCCATTGTATCTTCTTTTGTTGTCTGTGGTTGCCACCATATTGTCCTGCCTTGGTCTTTTGTCTTGCTGTCTGTAATCGGGTCTTCTATTCTCTGGGTTGTCCCTAGCAAATCTGTGCCGAGTTCTTTCTTCTGACGAAATTAGCTTCTCAACAACCCTCTTGAAGTCTTCATTTGTTCTTGGGTTTTCATTGAAATAGTCCTTGTATTGCCAGTTTGCCTAGATTCCTTCTGCAAAGGCCTCTATCACCTCTCTATCAGTAATGTCGTGGACTTGAGACCTGAATTCTCCAAATCTTCTATAGTATTCCCTTAGACTTTCTCCTCTCCTTTGCTTTACTCCTTTCAATTCGACTGTAGTCATTAGATGGGTAATAATGCCTGCGAAGTTGTTGCAGAAAGTTTCTTGCAAGTCTTCCCAATACCTGATTGATCTTGGCCTCAATTTGTCAAACCATTGTAGCGACATTGCTTCGAGGGCCATTGGGAAGAATAGAGCCTTGATGTCGTCGTCTCCTCCAGGTAATTCAATAGATTGGGAGTAAACCCTTAGCCATTGTCTTGGTTCGACTTTGCCATCATACTTGGAATGATTTGCTGGTTTAAACTTGTGCGGTAGCTTTAAAGTTTGTAGTCTTCCTGCAAAACAAGGGAATCTGTCGTATGGTTCCGTTCTTCCGTAATCTAGCGATCTTGCCCTTCTGTAATAAGACATGTCTTCTTTTAACTCAGACTCTCCGTAGTCATCTTCTTTGTCAAATCTTCTTGATATTTCTTGGTAGCGTTGGCTCAATTCTGGTTTGTCTCTTTCTTGTTGCTTTGAGTAGTGTTCCTTCCTTCCATTGATATCAGCACTTTCTACTGGTCCTATCCTTTGAAAATTCAATTTTTTGGGTGGCTGCTCCCTTTGTGGCTCCTGTGGAATTTCTTCGCCGGGTTGTTTTCTGATCCCCCGACTTTTTTCTTCTGGTCTTCCTTTGCTTTCCCGTTATTCATGAGGGTGTACAACTCCTTTGTTAATTCTTCAATTCTTTCCCTTTTTGTATTTTTGTGGCTTCTTTTTCCGCTTTCTTTCTGTTGTATTCCATTAGCTCTGCTTTGTATTTATTCCAGACTTGCTTCCTTTGTTTAGCCCGGTTCCTCCTTCCAGCTTTCAATTTGTTTTTCTTTAGCCTTGCTAGTCTTTGCTCATCATTTTCGTTGTTGTCGCTTTTCTCATCTGGTGAGATGTTGCCTTCTGATTCGTCTGAAGATTTTATATCTGGTATCTGTGGTGGTTCCAAAGGTTGTTCTAACTGCTCCGCCATGTATACAGTATACCTCTTCCGAGCTCTTCTTGTACGGTATTCCATCCTTCATTTGGTTGAGCTATCTGTAGCTTCTGAACTGGATCCGAGTTCTTTTCCCTCTTGATAAGGTAGTTCTTCAACGCGCGTGCCAGTCTAGACTTTGCTTGAGGTGAAAGAATCTGGCCAATGCACCACACAATCTTGCGGGGTCACTATCATGATCATCCCTTCTTGTGCTCCCTCCAGGAGTATTCTTCTTGCTGAGTTCATCTTGTTTTGGGTAAAGTGTTGATAGACTGATGCCGCGTTGCGCAGTCCATAAGTTTCCAAGTTCTTCTTTGAGTTGTACGGGTCATATCCCTTCGCGATCGTTGTTGTGTCTCCGAGTCTAATTAGGCTTGGCTCTTGTGCCGTGAAGATTGTCTTGGAATCAGGTTGTATCTCTTTTTCAGAGTCGGTTTCGTATCCGCTTTCTTCCTTATTCCAAGTTGTATCCGAAGTTGAGAGTTTCATCATCTTCTCGATGAGTTTGTATTGAACTTCATCATCGAATTCTTTTTCTTCTCGGAGACGGGTACGAAGCTTACCGTCATCGTCAGCCTTGCAGATCCAGGATCCGAAGACAAAGGTTGTTCCCGCTGAAAAGGTCATCTTGAGGTTGAGGTCCGCCGAACTCTTGAGAAAAAATTCGTCGAAAGCCCCTACCTGGCGCGCCAGCTGTCGATGTTTTACCACTGATAGCCTGCCACGGGGGTACCCGGGACAGTTGTTCGGGCTTCGACGAATAGCGGAATTCGGCGGTTACGCAAAGAGACTCACGATTTATACTAGTTCAGGCCCTCGACTTGGTCGAGTAATAACCTTACGTCCAGTTTTGGCGTTAGCCTGTTTGCGTTGTATTGCTTTGAGTATCGGGTATGCGTTCTTTTTTTACAATGGGTACCCTCACCAGCCCTTTATAGTCCAGGCGCTGAGAGGCATCGTTTGTGTCCTATTCGGGTACAAGGTCAGAGTCCTAAGCTACGCTTCGGGCGCCTTTCCTTGTATAGTTTGAGTTGAAGTTTTAGTTTTGCACGTTGCTTTGCTCCGCATTCTTCTTGGCGATTGGGCTGTAGGCCTTTTTACTAAGGCCTACCTCCCTGCAGTAGGTCTATGGGGGGCCCATAGGGTTCCCCATCGACAAACTCAAAGTCTTACGAAGAAGGAAAAGGTACAAGAGCTTTACCATACCTCCATGAAGACTAGATTGAGAAACCCGAGACTAAGCTCAACTCACTCTAACTCCCAACTATACTATTACTACTACTACATCTTGAGAGAGTGGAGAGGTTTGCACCTTATGTTGTGTGTTATATGTGAGAGGAGCACCTCCTATGTATGGCCTAGAGAGAGCGAGGAGGTAAGCCCTTCAATCCAAGTGATGGATCCTGCACACCTTTGGATCAGGCCAATGTAAATCCCACGGCTAGAGATGTCTACAACCATGTTTCCTTGCATGTCCAAAAGATTGAGGTTGTATGGTGCATGCAACTTGACCGTTAGCCGACCATATGGTACATTAGCCAATGCCCCCACTGACGCCTAGGACCGCCATCGTTCATGTGGTGGGTCTTAGCATGATTATAGATGTGGGTTAGGCTAGGAATTGGTGTGTTGATCTTGTTCGATTGCCTTGTGGTCCCATGGATCCATGTGACACTTCATGCGACCCATTGATCCTCCACTGACTTAATCCTGATGGTGGGATGTGATTCCTATTGTGTTTCTTCACCGTGGACCAAAGTTGGGGCCACTGGGTCTGGTTGACCGTCAGGCGACCCCCTACTGGGCCCATTTTGCCCATCTTTTGCAAGTAGGCCCCTAGAGGTGTGAGTCTTCCAAAAAGTATGGATTTTCTATTTTAGGATGTTTTAAGTATACATGACGTGCATTTTTCATCTCAAATGTGAACTCTATTGACAATAGAATTGAGAATTTAATTATCATCAACGGCTTCCTACACCAAATAAACTTCATGTACATGTGGAACTTGTCATTAGAATAAAATATGTTCATGCTATGTTCATTTCCTTATGTTTGCATGGCAAAGTTGACGGTTTTGACTATACAAAATCATACTAAAATGACCATCAATACTCGTTAACGAAATGCTTTCAAAATATGAACCGCTATATCTAATCCCATGGAACATAACACAACCTTATTGATCGGGTGTGTGATTCCTTTTTGGAGCATCAACTTGAATTAGAGGTGGTATTTTGCCAACCAATACCATGGAATAAACTTGCGTCTCTGAGGTTTTGCTTTTTGTTGCTCATGCCTTACTCCAATTATGCTTCTTCATTACTTGTTGTTGCATGTATTCACCATTCCTAGATTAGCTAATAGGCTAGTTGATAGTACTTGTACTTGGTTATAGGGTGTGCAACTCTTTTATGGGGGGTAAGTAGAGCACTAGATTATTCCTAGCTGCACTTATTTATAGCACGTTTAATGAAAAATAAGTAGAGTTCATAAATTTTTTCGGTGATGCAATGTAACTCTCCACTCTTTATTCGTGACCACATGCATCTAGATTCAAGGCACCTTGGTCCCTCCTACAATGGACTTGTTCATTGTAGCTATTGTTGTAGCTTCTATATTGTTGTTTGCACAGTAGCCTGTGAGAGGCAGCTGCAGCTGCAGCAACAACCACAACCACAACAACAACCGCTTACAAGGGCTAGGCCCAGTGTTGTGGAACAAACCGGCCATAATGTGTTACACTTTGTTTCCAACTTAAGATGAAACTACTATGTCATGGTGATGTTTGTTCTATTTTCAATATATAGGCAAGCACGCATATGCACAGTAGGCTTTTATCTAGATAGAGCTTATTATTTTTTATAATCTTTTTATAGTGTTATCTATTTAGCTTATATGACTTTTTATTTAATAAGATTAAAACTCTTAAAAATTGCACTAGGAAATGAGAAAAAGGTCCACATATGCTGTAACTGTAACTACCTGGTGCCACCCCTGCCTCCTTTTTCTTTGGAAAAACTGCAAGTTTACTGTTCCCTCAACCTCGAATAGCTAGGAAACTTTATATCGAAAACCTTGAATTGCAAATAAGGTACTCACTCTGTGTTAAATTATAAGTTATTTTAAATTTTCTAAATGTATATTATTTCTACATGTATAGTAAAAGCTATTTACCTAAAAAATAAAATGTTTTATAAATTCATAACTTAGAATGGAGGAAGTACTCTGTTCCTTTCTTTACTTGTCGTACTAACTTTGTCCTAATTTAAAAATGTGTCTTTGAACATTGATTTCAAATTTTTTATCTTGTTCATGACATAAGACTTATGTTTTTAGATTCACTGTGAAAAATCATTCATAATATATGATTTATATGTTATGAAACTATAAGGATTGTTTGAAATAAACGGTTAAAGATAGCAGTGTTTAATTTACGACAAAACTAATACTCCCTATAACATGTAAAAATAAACGGTGGAGTATTTAAATAAACACAATTCCATTTACTACTCCCTCCATTGCTAAAAGAATGCAATTCTCGTTTTACGATGAGTTAAATAGCTTAAACTTTGACTAAATGAGTATTAAAAAGTACTAACATTCGTGATATAAAATGAGTATCATTAGATTAGTTATAAAAAATATTTTTATAATAAAATTACTTAGAGACATAAATACTAATACTATTTAATATAACATTAATCAACCATAAGTTTGTTTGATCGGCACGGTTTTTACGGTTACATTCTTTTGTGGACAGAAACGGTACTGGGCATTCATACTTCATAGCCCGCTCTGTCAAGCATATTAACTTTTGGTCGGAAAAAAAATTCAGAAAACTGAATGGCAAATACACGTATAGATATAAAATAATAATAAAAAGACAATGTTGCCCTGACCTTATCCGCTAACTTTTCTGCTCGAAACGAAACGAAACGAAGCATTCGGCCGATTCCCCGTTGGCTGTCTCTGCTTACTCTCCCTCTCCTCTGAAACGAAGCATCAAATCAAAGCGTGATATATGGACTGAAAATAGGTCGTGAAATGGATTGAAATACCTGGGGCTTGAGCGTGATCTATTGATTTGAAGCGGCAGAGAGGGTGGAAGAGACCAAGCGACGTTGGGCGAGCGCCGCCGCCAGGGATTCGTTGGTTCCTTCGCCTGTGACGAGCATCCGCCAGGTACGCTCATCCCTCCCTTTCCCTTCCAGCCGTGCGAAAACGTGCACCCCATACCCTAATGTAAGTTATTTGTATTCGGATCTGACCCAACTGCAGGTCTAATGGTCTATGCGTACTAGCTAGTATGCCAACTAACTTCGTTTTTTCCCCAAAATTTCTGAAAATTGAATGAGCTATGCCAGCAATTTATTTATTGATTCATTCACTCGGCTGTGCTCTCTCCTCCACATTGCAGATACAAGAATGAGCAACATTGTCTAAGCACCTCGTCCAGACATCTAGGGAAAAGCAATGCTGCACCTTCACCACCACAGTTCACCTGTCTCTCCGCACCGTGCGATTTGTCCGCCCACTAGGCTTGCTTGTTCTTGCATATGTAACAAGGCAAACAGCAGAACCACCGCTTTGCAATCAACCAACAATGCAAAGTTGCTCCTTCCGCGGGGGTGGTCTTCTACAAGGCGGCGAATCACCACTGTTGCCAGTGGCCAGTCAGTACCAGGATACACGCCTGATGATGGCGATCAATGCCTTGAAACAGACAACAACATCTCTTTTGCTACCGTAAAGGACGCCGTCATGTAAGACTAAAAATTCCACTATAACTCTATGTGGCTTTGATTTTCACATGTCCCTTGTTCTTTAGACTGGTAGGCTACAGCTATGTTGCTCTGTATCTTAATGTCTTTCATTTCAAATGATATAGTGTGCCTTTTCTAACGATCAGATGAATAAACAGCAACCTGAATTCTGTGGGTGTCAGAAGTGAGCTAATTCTTCTAGCTCTACCAGCAGTCTTGGGTCAAGCTATTGATCCAATGGCGCAACTTATGGAGACTGCATACATTGGTAGATTAGGTACCTCCTTTACTGCTATATCTTACGTTCATTGCTTAAGTTTATTGCCATAAGCCATCCAATGTGCTTAATTCTCAGTACTTCTGTTTCATTGGAAGTAGATTTTATACCTTATGTAAGATAATATGTTAGTGACACCCAACTCAGTGGCATTATTTCTAAAAAAAATCTGGTAGAAACTTACTGTAACTGCAACATTAGCTATACTACAGCATGACTGAACTCAAAGAACATTGCTGTTTCCTTCTCTATCAAGAAAACTATTTGGAATGTCACAGTTGTGCTATATATTAATCCCTTTAATGCCTCTTACTATCTATTTTAATTTTTATGGAGTGCGCATATTAATGCATGAGCTCATCACTAGAATGCTGCTATAGATCTCCTGCGTGATAACTGCTGACATGAAACAACAGATTTCTGGCCCTAGTGTGGCAGTTACAGATGCACATTACATTATCATGTGGAAATGCACATGAGCCTGTCCTTGTTCTCTAGAAGATTGTGCATTCTGTAAACTGGCATGCAGAACCTAGGCATGTTAAAAAATACCCTACACGCTTGCCTGTCCAACTGGAAAAATGTCTTGTACTCTTTACTTACTGCATGAAAGCATCTGTTACTTCTTCCCTTTCTCACCTTTTGCATATTTTCTGAAAGGTGCATTGGAATTGGCATCGGCTGGTATTGGTATATCAATTTTTAATATTGTGTCAAAGATCTTCAACATTCCACTGTTGAGCATTGCAACCTCATTTGTGGCAGAGGATATTTCTAGGAGTGCTACCAAGCATCCTAGTTCAGGTAGCTGAATCGTCAGATAAATGCCGATTTTTTTTAACCTCACATATAGTTACATGTCTTTTATGTGCTTGCTTTATAATTCAGGGTTTGTATCTGCCGTCTGATATCATTGCAGGCAAATTGGAGCTGACATCTGTATCATCTGCCCTGATCTTAGCTGCTGGAATTGGTATAATGGAAGCATTAGCATTGTTCCTAGGATCAGGATTGTTTCTTAAACTAATGGGCGTGTCACCTGTATGTTTAAATTATGATTCTTGTTTTCATGTTTTCACTTCGTGTTATAGGGAGGAACATTTTATATTGCCTCTTCTACTACATTATTGGCAATGACTCTTTAACTGCATACAAAAATAAGTAATTTTGCACCTGTTGCAGTTCTAGATATCTCATATTAGTATTTATACAGGTCTCTCCAATGTATAGACCTGCGAAACTCTTTCTTTCATTGAGAGCTCTCGGAGCACCTGCAAATGTGATTATGTTGGCAGTCCAAGGTATCTTTCGGGGATTCAAGGATACAAAGACTCCGGTGTTTTATATAGGTAACTACCAAGAAATACTATATATTGCAATTTCATCAGCTTTCCCCTTTTTTCTATTGGAAAATTGCTAAAGCCACCTCATATGTCACTCTGATTTTGATATCTCCCCAAAAGGTGTTGTAGCAGAAGCCCACCCCTGCACTTGGCCCCATTGCAAAAACCACCCCACCATGCCCATGCTCGGTCGATTCCACTCATGGTTGACTGAGCTACCTTGGCTTGTACTGGCTCTGTGCACTGCGTAGTACGTTTTGATGCAAGTAACAGTGAGTTTCCATGTAGCCAAGTTCCTTGTTTTGGTTGACTTTTTTTTTACCATTCTTACCTGATATTCTGAGTAGTTCTGTCTATTGTGCTGTGGAATATCTTATGATTCTCCCAGTGGTGGGGCAGTGCTATTAGAGGTCTCCGTAAGGAGATGCGCAAGGCCTTAACTCTCTAATCATTCTTGTTGCCTGGGAGATATGGAAACATAGGAACGCCATTGTCTTTGAAGGTGCTGGACCAAACATTCAGACTCTCCTTCTCACAGTGGCTAATGAAAGCAGCCTGTGGATTGGCTGGCGCCTCGGCCTTCCACGAGCTCCTCTTTAGGTCGCTAGGCCCTGACCCTTGAGGGTGGTTGCAGGTGGGCTTGTTGTGGTCGTGTTTGTGTCCCTTAGCTTGGCACATCTTTTTGTAGTCTCGTGTGTGTCGTTGCGTTGGGAGGGGCTTCCTTTAGCCTCTCCCTTTTCTCTATATAGTTTGTACTCTTTTCCTTCTTATAATGGAATGATGTGCAGATCTCTTGTGTTTTTCGAGAAAAAAAAAGAATTTCTTATAATGTTCCATTCTCAGTATTGTAAATCATGTTATTCCTTTTATGCTTTAAATGTGGATGCTGTTTATTTGCAAAGTTTTATTTGAACTTTATTCTTCCATACTGTCTGGTGCCAAATCCCTGTATTCTTCCACTTCATGATTCCTGTATCATTTTCATACCCTATAGGTTTGGGCAATCTTTCCGCTGTAGCCCTTCTTCCTCTACTTATATATGGCTTTCAGCTTGGCATAACTGGTGCTGCAATTTCTACAGTTGTGTCCCAGTAAGTTCCTATCAGTGGTACTATGCAGTCATAAATTTGGATCACTGACAGAACTTTTGCTAATTACAATTTGAGTTTGTCTAACAACGTTTCCATTCACGATGCAGGTACATTATTACAGTTCTTCTTCTTCGGTCTCTAAGTAAAAAAGCTGTTTTGCTTCCTCCGGGAATAGATCAGTTAGAGTTTGGTGGATATCTAAAATCTGGTGAATGTCTGATGCAGCCACTCCACTAGTTAATTTTTTGTTCAGTTGTGGATTTGTCACGCATTCTATATGAAACTTCTTCATAATGCGTTTTTACCGGCTTTTGTAGCATCTTTGGTATACTTTGTCAGAGTTTGGATCTTTCTTGCTTGGAGCTTTGAGCTATTTTGTTTAATTTAGAAGTTTGACCCATTGATAATTCCATTTCTTCCAGCATGATGCATTTAATTTGGTCCAACACAACTCTGAAAAGCAGAAAAGGGCACTGAATGTCTATGTTCTAGGCTTCTTGCTAAAGCCCACATTGTCCTTTATGAATTCATCATTCTCTAGCCACTTGTATATCTTCACCATCAGCGAATCATTAGCTAACATATGGGCATTGTGTCATTTTAAATTAGTTATCTGTTTCTAGGTGGAATATTTATGGATCTGATTAATGCAATTAGGGAAAAAGAGAACCAGTTTTTCCAAACACCATAAAGTTTGCTGTAAGTGGTAAAAATCATGTGAGGCTAATCTATAGTTTATGGGGGTGCAAAAGACCTTAGAAGCATTTGGCAATGATTTTGTTGTTAGGTTGCTGGTCAAGTTTTATTTTGGCATTTTTTTCTCTTTTTTTTTGGACCTTGCTCTAGTGGGCTTGTATGAGTCTTCTTAGCTCGTAGTTTCTTAATACAATGATGCACAGCTCTCTTGCGCAACAACAACAACAACAACAAAGCCTTTAAGTCCCAAACAAGTTGGGGTAGGCTAGAGTTGAAACCCCGCAGAAGCAATCAAGGTTCAGGCACGTGAATAGTTGTCTTCCAAGCACTCCTATCTAAGACTAAGTCTTTGGGTATATTCCATCCTTTCAAGTCTTCTTTTATTGCCTCTACCCAACTCAACTTTGGTCTTCCTCTGCCTCTCTTCACGTTACTATCCTGGCTTAGGATTCCACTACGCACCGGTGCCTCTGGAGGTCTCCGTTGGACATGTCCAAACCATCTCAACCGGTGTTGGACAAGCTTTTCTTCAATTGGTGCTACCCCTAATCTATCACGCAAGGATAAAAAAGGCGACGCCTCCCCGCCTAGGCGCGCCTAATCGCTGGGCGATGGGGTCCCGCCTGGCCTATGGGGGTAGGCGGACCCCTAGGCGTTCTCATCCCCGCCGGACAAGCTCCTCCCCGCCGGGCGCTCGCATCCCCGCCGAACGAGCTCCTCCCGCCGAACGCCCTCCTCCCCGTCGGGCGCCCGCCTCCCCGTCGGGCGCGCTCCTTGCCGGACGCTCGCCTCCCCGTCGGGCGCGCTCCTCCCTGCCGGGCGCTCCCCTCCCCGCCGAACGCGCTCCTCCTGCCGGACGCGCCCCTCCCGTCGGTTAGTCCCCTCCCCGCCGGTCTGATGGATAAGTCATGTGTGGCTGGTCTTTGTGGGGCTGTGTGGCTGGTCTTTGTGGGGCTGTTGTTGCTCACATGGTCCTTGTGGCTGTTTTTCTGTTTTTAGGACAGCATCTTAGACTAGAGGACAGCATCTTAGCTAGGACAGCATATTAGCATCTTAGACTAGCATCTTGGCATATGCTTGGCTGGCTAGCAGCCTATAAATATGTAACCCCAACCCCTGAGGTTGGCATGGCATTTGTGTGAGCTTGTGTGAGAAATAGACAAGAAAATTGCCCCAACTCCTAGTGTCATCCTCTCTCGATGAGAGTAAGAATTCTCCTACTACCAAGAGTGAGAATTCAGCGACTAACAACTGGTATCGGAGCCGTATTATCCTGTAGCCTGAGCATCTCTTGCTCATCTTCTCTCCCAGCCCCACAACAGCCCCAGCTGTTGGCAGCAGCAGCTCCTCCGGCCGCTCCTGTTCACTCCTCTCCCAGCTCGTCTGAAGCAGCCCTCTCCCCACGCAGCAGCCCCCCGGTAGCGCGTCATGTTCGCAGGGCAGTCTCAGCGCTCGGTCGCCTCGAGCACGCGGCGTCGGCAGGAGGCCGAACTTGCCGCGGCAGAGGAACGCGAGCGAGCGGCGGCAGAGACCGCTGCGGCGGCGGCAAGGGCGTCGAGGCTGGCAGCGGCGGAGCTGGCAGCAGCCAAAGCGGAGGCGGAAGCAGCGGCAGCGGCGAATGCAGCGCGTGCGGCGGCGACGGAGGTCGAGGCTCTGCGCGGCAGCATCGACAGCTCCATTTCCGCTGACGATACCGCCGACGCGGACCTCGAGCTGCTAGAAAGGGAGGCAGCGCGAGCGCGGGCGGCGCAGTGGGCAGACGCGCACGTCCACGAGCGTGGCGGCAGCCCAGACAGGCGCGGACGCGCTGGCGGCGCTCCTGGAGGAGGCGCGCACGGCGGTGGCGCTCCTGGGGCAGCCGCGCACGCCCACGAGCGCGGCGGCAGCCCAGACAGGCGCGGACGCGCCGGTGGCGCTCCTGGAGGAGGCGCGCACGGCGACGGCGCTCCTGGAGGAGGCGCGCACGGCAACGGTGGCGGACGGGTCGATGGAGAGCGCGGCCTTCACAGGCAGCGTGGCTCTCTCTCCCCGGATCGGTACCGACGGGTCGATGGAGAGCGCGGCCTTCACAGGCAGCGTGGCTCTCTCTCCCCGGATCGGTGCCGTGGTTACCACGGGCTCCAGGCTGTTGTCAGGGACGTCGGTCCCGGTGGTGGGTGGCCTACCCTCACCAAGACCAACTACGTCGAGTGGGCTGCGGTGATGAGGGTAAAGCTCCAGGTGCAGCACATGTGGGAGGCAGTCCGGTATGGCGACGTCGACTACGACCTAGATCGACGGGCGCTGGATGCTCTCATCGCTGCAGTCCCGCCCGAGATGCAGTTCTCGCTTACCAGCAAGCGGACTGCCAAGGAGGCTTGGGACGCCATCGCTGCGGCACGCATCGGCAGCGACCGCGCCCACAAGTCCACACTGCAGGCACTTCGCAAGGAGTGGGAGAACCTGGCCTTCAAGCCAGGTGAGGACGTTGATGACTTTGCTCTCCGTCTCAACACTCTGTTGCAGAAGATGGTGCAGTTCGGCGACGACACTTACGGCGAGGAGAGAGCTGTCGAAAAGCTATTCCGCTGCGTCCCCGAAAAGTACAAGCAGATGGCTCGCTCGATCGAGTCTCTGCTGGATCTCTCCACGATGTCGATCGAGGAGGCGATAGGTCGCCTCAAGGTCGTCGACAGCGATGAGCCACAGTCCCTCTCGGGGCCCATCACCACTGGCGGGAAGCTCCTCCTCACTCGGGAGCAGTGGCTTGCCAGCCAAGGTGACCGGAGGAAGGGGGAGCCTTCTTCCGCGACAGGCGGCCGCAAGCGTGGCAAGCCACGCAAGGCGCGCAGAGACGCCCAGGCCAGGACGCGAGGACGTGCCGAGGGTGATGCCCGCGGAGGCGCCCAGGGCGGCGCCGCCGGCAGGCACAAGCCGGCACGAGACGACGCCTGCCACAACTGCGGCCAGCTTGGCCATTGGGCCAAGGACTGTCGACAGCCACGACGCGGCCGGGCCCACGTCGCACAGGCGGAGGAGGAGGAGCCGGCTCTGTTCATGGCACATGCCAGCATCGAGCCACCTCCAGCGGCACCGGCCGCAGCGGCTCTCCTCCACCTTGACGAGCCAAAAGCACACGCCCTCCTCGGCGACAGCTCCGGCAACGACAAGACTGACGGGTGGTGCCTCGACACCGGCGCCACCCATCACATGACCGGTCGACGGGAGTTCTTCACCGAGCTTGACTCTAGCGTCCGAGGCTCCGTCAAGTTTGGGGATGCCTCCGGCGTGGAGATCGAGGGCGTCGGCTCCATCATCTTCACCGCCGTGTCTGGTGAGCACAGGCTGCTCACCGGAGTCTACTACATCCCCGCGTTGAGGAACTCCATCATCAGCTTGGGACAGCTGGATGAGAACGGTTCGCGCGTGGTGGTTGAGGACGGAGTCATGAGGATTTGGGATCGTCGTCGTCGCCTTCTTGCCAAGGTATCCAGAAGCGCAAATCGACTCTACGTCCTTAACGTGCAGGTGGCACAACCCCTCTGTCTCGCTGCTCGTCGGGACGACGAGGCGTGGCAGTGGCACGAGCGTTTCGGGCACCTTCACTTTGAGGCCCTGAAGCGGCTCAGTGCCACGGAGATGGTGCGAGGCCTGCCGTGCCTCGACCATGTGGAGCAGCTCTGCGACGTCTGCGTGTTGCCGAAGCAGAGGCGACTCCCCTTTCCCCAGCGGGCGAGCTTTCGAGCCAAGGAGAGGCTCGAGCTCGTGCACGGGGACTTGTGTGGCCCGGTGACACCGGCCACACCGGGAGGACGACGCTACTTCCTGCTGCTCGTCGACGGCCTCTCCCGCTACATGTGGGTGATGGTCCTCGGCAGCAAGGGAGAGGCTGCGGACGCCATCAGACGCGCGCAGGCTGCTGCGGAGGCGGAGTGCGGCCGCAAGCTGCGCGTGCTGCGCACCGACAACGGCGGCGAATTCACGGCGGCTGAATTCGCGTCGTACTGCGCTGACGAGGGCATTCAGCGCCACTACTCCGCGCCGTACAGCCCGCAGCAGAACGGCGTCGTCAAGCGGCGCAACCAGACGGTTGTGGGGATGGCTCGGGCCCTCCTCAAGCAGAGGGGGATGCCGGCTGTCTTCTGGGGAGAGGCGGTGGTGACGGCCGTCTACATCTTCAACCGCTCGCCTACCAAGGCGCTCGACGGCAGGACGCCGTACGAGGCTTGGCATGGGCGCAAGCCGGCGGTCTCCCACTTGCGGGTCTTCGGCTGCCTCGCGTTCGTCAAGGAGCTTGGCCACATCAGCAAGCTCGACGACAGGAGCACTCCGGGAGTGTTCATCGGCTACGCGGAGGGCTCGAAGGCCTACCGCATCCTCAACCCGAAGACACAGCGTGTGCACACGGCGCGCGACGTTGTGTTCGACGAAGGGCGAGGATGGGCGTGGGACAAGGCGGTGGACGATGGCTCGGCTCCGACGTACGACGACTTCACTGTCGAGTACGTCCACTTCGAGGGAGCTGGGGGAGTAGGCAGCTCTTCTTCGGCGAGCGCGTCTACCCCAGTCCCCGAGCCTCCGCCGACCCCAGCGCCTGCTACTACGACAGCTCCACGCTCTCCAGCCAGGACCTCGGCTGTGATGAGTTCTTCGCCGGCTTCACAGCCGGCAACGCCACGCACTCCAGCACCGACAGGCACCTCTCCGGGCACGTCTACTCCAACACCAGCTCGTGTCGAGCACAGCCCGGTTGAGCTCGCTACTCCGCTCTCTCACGACGAGGAGCGCATCGACGCGTACTACGACGGCGAGCCGTTGCGGTACCGTACGATGGAGAACCTTCTCGGCGACCAGTTGGTGCTGGGACTAGTGCCTCACGACCTGGAGGACCTGGAGGCGCAGTTGCACCTTGCATGTGACGACGGCGAGCCTCGGTCGTTCGCAGAGGCCGAGAGACACGCGGCATGGCGCGCCGCGATGCAGTTGGAGATGGATGCGGTTGAGAAGAACCGCACCTGGGAGCTTGCTGACCTTCCTCGTGGCCACCGTGCGATCACCCTTAAGTGGGTGTACAAGCTAAAGAGGGATGAAGCCGGCGCCATCATCAAGCACAAGGCTCGCTTGGTGGCACGAGGTTTTGTGCAGCAGGAGGGGGTCGACTTCGACGACGCTTTTGCTCCCGTGGCACGGATGGAGTCCGTGCGACTCCTCCTTGCGCTAGCTGCCCAGGAGGGCTGGCGTGTTCACCACATGGACGTCAAGTCGGCGTTCCTTAACGGCGACTTGAAGGAGGAGGTCTACGTGCACCAGCCGCCGGGATTTGCGATCCCCGGCAAGGAGGGCAAGGTGCTCCGCCTGCGCAAGGCCCTCTATGGCTTGCGGCAGGCACCGAGGGCGTGGAATGCCAAGTTGGATTCCACGCTAAAGGGGATGGGCTTCGAGCAAAGCCCGCACGAGGCGGCCATCTACCGACGGGGCAATGGAGGAAATGCCCTGCTGGTGGGTGTCTACGTCGACGACTTGGTGATCACCGGCACCAAGGATGCGGATGTGGCGGCATTCAAGGAAGAGATGAAGGCCACCTTCCAGATGAGTGACCTGGGGCCTCTCTCCTTCTACCTGGGAATCGAGGTGCACCAGGATGACTCCGGGATCACGCTTCGACAGACCGCCTACGCCAAGCGCGTCGTTGAGCTAGCTGGGCTCACCGACTACAACCCAGCTCTCACTCCGATGGAGGAGAGGCTGAAGCTGAGCCACGACAGCACGACGGAGGAGGTGGACGCTACACAGTACCGGCGCCTTGTGGGGAGCCTTCGCTACCTCGCCCACACACGGCCGGACTTGGCATTCTCCGTCGGCTACGTTAGTCGGTTCATGCAGCGACCGACGACGGAGCACCAGCAGGCTGTGAAGAGGATCATCCGCTACGTTGCGGGGACTCTCGACCACGGCCTCTACTACCCGAGGTGTCTTGGGGCGGCACACTTCGTCGGGTACAGCGACAGCGACCACGCCGGCGACATCGACACCAGCAAGAGCACGAGCGGGATCCTCTTCTTCCTCGGCAAGTGCCTCGTTAGCTGGCAGTCGGTCAAGCAGCAGGTGGTGGCCCTGTCCAGCTGCGAGGCCGAGTACATAGCGGCCTCCACCGCTTCGACTCAGGCGCTCTGGCTCGCTCGACTGCTTGGTGATCTCCTCGGCAGAGACACTAGAGCGGTGGAGCTCAGGGTGGACAGCAAGTCCGCTCTGGCCCTGGCAAAGAACCCCGTGTTCCACGAACGCAGCAAGCACATCCGGGTGAGGTACCACTTCATCCGAGGCTGTTTGGAGGAAGGGAGCATCAAGGCGAACTACATCAACACCAAGGACCAGCTTGCGGACCTGCTCACCAAGCCCCTTGGGAGGATCAAGTTCCTTGAGCTCTGCTCCAGGACCGGGATAATTCAACTCTCCCACAAAGACGACGCACAAGACTTAGGGGGAGAATGATGGATAAGTCATGTGTGGCTGGTCTTTGTGGGGCTGTGTGGCTGGTCTTTGTGGGGCTGTTGTTGCTCACATGGTCCTTGTGGCTGTTTTTCTGTTTTTAAGACAACATCTTAGACTAGAGGACAGCATCTTAGCTAGGACAGCATATTAGCATTTTAGACTAGCATCTTGGCATATGCTTGGCTGGCTAGCAGCCTATAAATATGTAACCCCAACCCCTGAGGTTGGCATGGCATTTGTGTGAGCTTGTGTGAGAAATAGACAAGAAAATTGCCCCAACTCCTAGTGTCATCCTCTCTCGATGAGAGTAAGAATTCTCTTACTACCAAGAGTGAGAATTCAGCGACTAACACGGTCTGCTCCCTAAGCGGCAGCAGCCAGCAGGTCCTCCCCTGCTCCTCTCCTCTGTTTTCTTTGAACTTTGAAGTGGTCTGAATGATTGAATCTGAAGCCTCTGAATGACTGAATGACTGACAGGCTGTTCGGTTGGCTGGTTCGTATCGTTGCTGGTTCGTGAAGAAGTACTGCTAGCTGGTTTGTGTGAGAGAAAAATACTGTTCCGGCTGAAAATTTACGATCGTTTACGACAAGCCACAGCCAATCTGAAGCCTGCTCCTCTCCTCTGTTATTTGACTGATCCTTTGATGGCTGCATGTATGTATCTGTGATTGCCTGAACTCGGAATGTATAGCTGATTGACTGAATGACTGATGGACTGAATGTATAGCTTAGCTAGTTAGCTGATTGACTGAATGCATAGCTCAGCTAGTTAGCTGTCACTTACTCACTTGTTAGTTTACACGCTGGATGCAAAATTAGGAAAACGCCTAGAAAAACGCCTTGAAACGCCTAGGCTAGCCCTAGGCTCTAGGCTGTGGGTTGTCGCCTAGAAACCGCCTAGCGCCTTCTTGAACATTGCTATCACGTATATCATCGTTCCGAACTCGATCCCTTCTTGTATGACCGCAAATTCAACGTAACATACGCATTTCCGCGACACTTATCTGTTGAACATGTCGTCTTTTCGTAGGCCAACATTCTGCACCATATAACATAGCAGGTCTAATCGCCGTCATATAAAACTTGTCTTTTAGCTTCTGTGGTATCCTTTTGTCACATAGGACACCAGATGCTTGCCGCCACTTCATCCACCTTACTTTGATTCTATGGCTAACATCTTTATCAATATCCCCGTCATTCTGCAGCATTGATCCTAAATATCGAAAGGTGTCCTTCCTAGGCACTACTTGACCTTCCAAACTAATATCTTCCTCCTCCCGAGTTGTAGTGCCGAAGTCACATCTCATATACTCAGTTTTAGTTCTACTGAGTCTAAAACCTTTGGACTCCAAAATCTCCCGCCATAACTCCAGTTTCTGATTCACTCTTGTCCGGCTTTCATCAACTAGCACTACATCGTCCGCAAAAAGCATACACCAAGGGATGTCCCCTTGTATGTCCCTTGTGGCGTCATCCATCACTAAGGCAAACAAATAAGGGCTCAAAGCTGATCCTTGATGTAGTCCTATCCTAATCGGAAAGTCATCCGTGTCTCCATCACTTGTTCGAACTCTAGTCACAACATTGTTGTACATGTCTTTAATGAGCCCGACGTACTTCGTTGGGACTTTATGTTTGTCCAAAGCCCACCACATAACATTCCTTGGTATTTTATCATAAGCCTTCTCCAAGTCAATAAAAATCATGTGTAGGTCCTTCTTCTTCTCCCTATACCGCTGGCTTATTAAGAAAATGGCTTCCATGGTTGACCTTCTGGGCATGAAACCAAATTGGTTCATAGCGACCCGCGTTATTCCAGGCACAACTCTCTTGCGCGTTTGAGAAAAGAAAGTAAGTTGTAAAAATCCATGCCTACAACATACAGTCCTTTGAGATCTCATGTCAACCTTCTGGGCACTAATACACTCATGTTCTGTTTTCCTATTTTCTTCTTATTTTCCTTATTGTTTTGGCATCTTTACTTATCATCTATGTATCCTTGGATATGTAGGTGGCATGCTATTGGGAAGAACTCTTTCAATTCTGTTAACTATGACCATTGGTACATCAATGGCTGCTCGGCAAGGCCCAATAGCGATGGCCGCTCATCAGATTTGTTTGCAAGTATGGCTTGCTGTATCTTTGCTTGCAGATGCTTTAGCTGTTTCTGCCCAGGTATGTATGTTCGGTTCTAGAAGTCATCCTCCCGTTAAAATTGGTTTCCCTAAACTCTGCTGGTCAACTATACTATATGCAGAGCCTGCAAACTTTTAGAACATACTATTATATACTGAGATTGTTCTAGCTTGATGATCTGATCATGATCTATCAGTTATAGTCCAACTAACTTTTCTTCTTTTAGGCACTGATAGCAAGCTCTTATGCAATATTGGACTACAAAAGGGTTCAAAAGATAGCAATGTTTGCATTGCAGGTGAAATGTATTTCACTTCTTTTTATTTAAAGTTTAATTTATGCATATGGATGCACGTTTTCACTATTTTTTGTATGTTTTTCTCTCTTCCAGATAGGAGTCTTTAGTGGATTAGCTTTGGCCATTGGATTGTATGCCTCATTTGGCAATATAGCTAGACTATTTAC
This sequence comes from Miscanthus floridulus, assembly GCF_019320115.1. NCBI lineage: Eukaryota > Viridiplantae > Streptophyta > Magnoliopsida > Poales > Poaceae > Miscanthus > Miscanthus floridulus. The sequence continues at coordinate 45,338,297 of NC_089585.1, forward strand.
CAGTGATCCAGAGGTCCTAATGGTTGTCAAATCTTGTGCATTGGTAAATCCTCCAACATTACTGCTAATTTCTGTGTCATTTATGTCATTTTCTAATGTTAAATTTCGTTTCAGTTTGTCTGTGCCAGTCAACCAGTTAATGCCCTGGCCTTCATCTTTGACGGTCTACACTATGGTGTATCAGATTTTGACTATGTTGCTCAAGCTACTGTATGTTAACTAGTCCTCCAGCTTTTTCGTATCCTTTGTTTTTCAATTGTTTATTCATTTCTGTATTTTTCTTTCTATAGATTGTGGTTGGTGTTATGTCTTCACTCGTCCTGTTATGGGCTCCGTCTGTATTTGGCCTGGCTGGAGTTTGGGCTGGTTTGACTACACTCATGGGGTTGCGTATGGCTGCAGGTGTTCTGAGGTGATTGTGTTTATTATTCTACCTTGTACCTCGCACAATGCATTTGTGATCCTGCATTTTTTTTTCCATTCTATTAATCTATTTTATAATAAAAAATCATATTATGATGTTCTGTAATTTCATAAGATTGATGTGGCTTAACAGTAAAATTGACATTAATAGATGTTAAAGACTTTTACTGCTACTCATACTGGTTAGATCTTCCACTTGTCATCATGACTTCATTTGTGAACATGTTTTCTGATCATCAGGAACAGATTACATCAATGCCAGGAAGCATTGTTTTTCTGTGATCTTTTAGAGATCCTCACTGTTTGTGTCACTTTTCTTCGCCCTGTTCGTTTGGGCTTGTTTGGCTGATAAGCCATGGCTGAAAATACTGTTGGCTGATTTAATGTGAGAGAAAAATACTGTTCGTTGGCGGAAAAAGTACGGCTTATAAGCCAAACGAGCCCAAGCTTCAGCTAGATAGGTGAAATTTACGCCATGTGCTTTGTACCAACTGGCACCTGGCAGCACATAGAGTTTCTTCTTTTGACGAACATGACGCTTTGGCTGGTAAAAAGGCGCATTTTTGGAGCTGCTTATTAAATAAACACCCTGACTGACATCTATGCTTTTTTAGTTGATGCAATGCATGCTCTGTTATGCTCTGATATTAATTAGTGAACTCACTGGGAAAAAAAAAACTCAGGTTGCTATGGAAATCGGGGCCTTGGTCATTTTTGCATGAGGAGCCATAAGCCGAGGTTCATCAATTATCAGCCTGTGCAGTTTGGAGTTGTTAACTTATTGCTGGGAATTTACATCACTGCAAATATTACCCGAGTGTCATGGACTCAGTGAAGCTGTTACCCTGTTACTCCTCTGGCCCAGATCAAAATCTGACTTCATTGCAATTCTTGTCGAGAGAATAAAATCATTCTGCTAGATGGCATGGTTTAGTGAACCATTGGTGTGACCTTTTGCTAACTCCTTTTTTTTTTTTTGCTAGCAGCTGTGCAGTTTCTCTAGAAGAAAAGATAACAGGGTCATGCATATATAGCATTGATATATGTAACCCAAGGCGTTTGATACTGATGTGTTTGCGTCGTTTCATAATTGTTGATTTTGTTGCCAGATGGACGAACGATGGGCAGTTTGGACACTCTGATCAGATAAGAGTGATTGAGGTGCCTCCGAATGGTACTCAGTGTAAATTATTTTAGAACCTTTTTGTTGATTAGGTACATGCATGTTCCATACTTTAGGCAGTGTTTTGATTCATTATTTGCTAACAGTTAGCCGGCTGGCTAATAGCTCATATCTAACATTAGCTAGCTAAATATTAGCTACTTGTTAGTTGGAGGGTGTTTGGATGCATAGCTAATGAAAAATGTTATTAAGATAACTATTAGCAGTTATTATCTGATATGATCCAATTAGTAAGATAGTTACTATCTAGAGGTCCAGATAAAAATTATCTATTTTATTAGTTGTGAATGTTTGGATCCAAAAGTGATAACTATTGGCTGATAGCTATTATCTATAAGGATTCAAACAGGGCCTAACATACACTTGGCGTGCGAATGTGGTGTTCATTCGTGTATCATGTGCTCCGTAATGAAAAGAATACAACCATGGGTTACGTGTCACGAAAAGTAGTTTAAGTTTTTTAGTGAACAATATTCACAGTTATTTATTATGAAAATATATTTCGTAATTAATCTAATGGTATTTATTAGGTATCATAAATATGAATATTTTTTTATCTATAATTGTTAAATTTAAAGTAGTAAAATGTGATACTGTGCTAACTGCATTCTTTTTTGGGAGGGAGGCAGTACTGTGTACGATTCAGCCTGGGGTCCGAATTGATGACTGGCGCACAGCATCCGAACAGCCCAATGCAATGCATACCCTGGGTCTTCTCGTCTCGTCTAGAAGCCCGTCCGCTGCCAACTCCTCTCCGTGTCCCACCCCAGGAACGGTCGGCCAAGTCCGAATCCAGAAGGGCGGGGGTCCTGCGCCCGTAAATGCAGTGCCCTTGCTTGCCGTGCCTGTGCACCCCCAACTTTTTATTACAAAAATCAGACCCCCTTCTCGATCTCTTCACCCACGCTTCGCGAACGCGTTAGACGCGTGTTCCGGGCGCGGCGACCGTGGAGTGGACATGGAGGTCGAATACCACGAGGTGAGGGTGAGAGGAGTCGTCTGCTCCGCGCATTGCGGTGGGCGACTGGTGGTTGGTTGATTTTCCTTCTACTTTCCTTTTCCCTTGTCGCCGGCCGGGCCTTCATTTCGGCCAAGTTGCTTCATGCATGGGTAAAACATTTAACAGTGAGACGGAGACAATGCGTTGCACGTGCTCGTGTTCTGGAACGGCCATGCATTGCCTAGCTGTTCACACTTGTCAAGCTCCTTAATTAATATATGCTGCTCGATTACTTGTACGTTTGGCATACATATCACGTCCTGAATCCTGATCGACCTGACGACGATGCTTGCTTCTCGCCGGAGCTTTCGCCGGCCACTTCGTCTAGACGTTAAGCCACAGAAACGATTAAGCTGCCCCAGACCAACATGCACCAAACCTACACCATTTTCTTTTCTCGCCGATATGATCGCCGTACTTGTAACACGACCATCGATCTGGCCGCCGTACGTCGCCGGCGAGAGGGGGCGCTTGGACGGGTGAGCTGCCCCCGACCAACCACCACCGCCCAGCCCGGCCGGGTTGCCATCACCCACGCAATAAGCGCCTGCTTCGTGTGTAGGAGTACTTGGTTCAGGCGCTATACGAGGGCTAGTAGCCGTGTGGTGGACTGGTGGATGGTGGTCACTGGTCACTGGTCACCACTCATCAGTACTTGTATTGCAAATCCCTAATAATGTACACCCAACCTAACTGAAAATTGTAAAACCATACAGAAATATTGAAGATTCTCTAAACCAAGCATGTGTGCTTGAGTTTTGTCTGTTAGTATATCTGGATTGTACGTAGAATATTTCTCCTCTTTTTATGTTTTGATGAGGTGATGATTGAAGTACATATATCATATCGCCTGCTTTGTCAACGTAACCTCATTTTCTGCATGGATTTGGTTGATACATGGAACTCAGTTGGACGGGCATAGTACTTGGTAACATCGAAGCTCTTCTGGTTTTAATAATCGTATAGTATATATATAACGAAAGGTTAGGCATTTAGACTCTTGAAGAACGAGAACTTCTAGAAGCTCATCATGATCGACGATGGCCTCATCAGAGCATCGTATAGAGCGGTGGCTAGCCACCACCACCGGCCCCAAGGCTTCGTGCAGGTCGGCTTGATGGCGCCGATCGAGCCTTAACTGCGTGGAGGTCGTTGCAGTGATGATGGATGCACACAACAGCACAGCAATGGCGGGAATGGCCGAACATGTGGAGTACTTGTAGGGTGGCCAGGCCTCATTTATAGTGGATTGAAGGCGTTGTCAATCAAGAATTTAGGCCTCCTCCACCTTCTTCCCTATTGCTATGTTTAGGATGCTTGTTTTCAAGGCTCCCAACTCCCCTTGGCATTGCAACTTTCTGGGATTGGAAATGTTCTGCAGCAAAGCACAGCACAAGTTCTAGTTAGAGACTGTACAAATGCTTGAGGTCAGGTTGTAGTTTAGATTTAACATATGGGAGGGAGATGGAGAACGCAAGTGACCCCGCCGTAGTGTTCGTTCATTTGGCTTGTTTTAGTCAGTTGAGTGGAAATCGTACCGACAAACTAACCTGAATAATAATGTCTATGCGTGAAGTAAGTTCAACGGTTTATCATTATAGCAAAGCACAGCATAATGTGTATTCACTCACTGATTCTCATTGTTTCTCAATAATACGAATGCGTGGACGATCGATGAGTGCAGAATGCGGCGTGCGGCTGGCGGCGGCCGGGTACGGTGTGTTCGGGATGGACAACGAGGGTCACGGCAAGTCCATGGGCGCGCGCTGCTACATCCGCAGCTTCCGCCGCCTCGTCGACGACTGCAGCCATTTCTTCAAGTCCATCTGCGGTGGGTGAGCCGTGAGCTACGGCCTAGGCTGCATCGTTGATGACCTTCTCCATCTGCCATTCCTATTTCCTGATCAGATCGCTTTCATAAATCTCTGAACCTGTTCCTATGCCTTGGTGCAGAGCTTGGGGAGTACCGGGGCAAGAGCCGGTTCCTGTACTGCGAGTCCATGGGCGGCGCGGTGGCGCTGCTCCTGCACAGGAAGGACCCTGCCTTCTGGGACGGCGCCGTCCTCGTCGCGCCGATGTGCAAGGTCAGTGGGTCCTCGGCTGAATCCTCTGCTTCGTCTGCACGATCAGTTGCATTGTAACATCCCGCCTAAATGGGCCGAGCTGAGCCAAATTGAATAGTGCTGGGCCACGGGTACTGTAGTCGCGAGTACGGTATCGCCAAGTTGGGCCGGACCACAATCGGAGGTACTGTAGGTGGGGCCCACTCCTTTGTAGAGTGGGCCTGTGCCGTGTACCGGGCCTGGGGTGTTACAAATTGTATTTAGAGTAAAGTCTCGTTGTTTCACGGACGTATGGCTCGGGAGCTCGGACGGGCTACGCATGGCTCTGCAAGAGCATGGCACTTGGGGCGGAGAGCTGGGAATATGAACGTGGCCCAGAGAGTCGATTCTCAGCATTTGTCCCGTATGGGTAAGCTGGTTCGATAACTCGACGAGGACGTCGAATCCTAAGAGGGTGATTGTAACATCCCCGCCTAAATGGGTCGAGCTAGGCCGAATTAAATAGTGCTAGGCTGTGATACTGTAGCTGGGGGTAATGTAGTCGCGAGCGCGGTAGTGCTCAGTTAGGCTGGGCCACGATCGAGGTACTGTAGATCGAACACCTACGCGGGCTACTGTGGCATCGTGGAATACTGGTCGCCCAAGATTTAGTATGAGAACTCAGGGATGATTAGACCAGCTTAAATAGCCCGGTCAAGGACACGTAGTAATCATCGGTTAACTGTTTTGCGCGAAGCGAGACGAAAGCGTAAACGAGTTGCTATGTAGGTGGAGCCCACCCTTTGGTAGGGTGGGCCTGTACCGTGTGCCGGCCTGGGGTGTTACATGCATGCTTGTGCTTGCCTCAACTGAAAACTCTTGTCCGGCCTGTTGCGTTGCCGGTGAACGCAACCAAATTTGTTTGTTTTCAGATATCAGAGAAGGTGAAGCCGCACCCTGTGGTGATCACGCTCCTGACGCAGGTGGAGGACGTGATCCCCAAGTGGAAGATCGTGCCCACCAAGCAGGACGTCATCGACGCCGCCTTCAAGGACCCGGTCAAGCGTGAAAAGGTCAGTTATCTCGTCGACGACTGCCTTGCTTTTTGACAAAATGGTCTTGTCTGAAAGAAACGCTCTTATGATGCTCCTGCCATGCCAAGCAGATCAGGAGAAACAAGTTGATCTACCAGGACAAGCCGCGTCTCAAGACTGCGCTGGAGATGCTCAGGACCAGCATGTACATAGAAGACAGCTTGTCACAGGTACCACCAGGCTTACCTGATGAGCACGTTTTTTTCAGTCTCAATGTTGCATTAGTTTGCTGAGGCTATTCAAAACTATTCGACGACGGTAAAAACCTGTCAGTCACAGCAGCTCAACTCCGGTTCTGAACTTTTTCTGAATGTTTTTGGGCAGGTGAAGCTGCCGTTCTTCGTGCTGCACGGCGAGGCCGACACGGTGACGGACCCGGAGGTGAGCCGCGCCCTGTACGAGCGCGCGGCCAGCGCCGACAAGACCATCAAGCTCTACCCGGGGATGTGGCACGGCCTCACCGCTGGGGAGCCCGACGAGAACGTGGAGGCCATCTTCTCCGACATCGTCTCCTGGCTCAACCAGCGCAGCCGGAGCTGGACCATGGACGACCGCTTCAGGAAGCTGGTGCCAGCGCCGGCCAAGTTCATCGATGGTGACGACGCCATCGACGGCAAAGCGCAGACACAAGGGCGTCCTCGCCGGCGGCGCCCGGGCCTCCTCTGCGGGCTTGCCGGCCGGACGCATCACCATGCAGAAATGTGAATACAGAATTACCGTCCCGGTCCCGGATCAGATGGGCGCCTGCTTCAACAATGGCAAATAAGGAAGTGATGATGTGCAAATTTGTAATATATAAAGGTCTTGGGTATGTTCGCTTGACCTAATCAGCCGGCTTATCAGCTAGAATCTACAGGATTTTTCTCTCAGAACAAAACAGTTTTAGCCGGCTTTAATACCAGCCGAACAGGCCAGGTGCTGTTTATATGGGGCAGAGGGATATAAATGATATCTCCCCTCTCCCTCGGCAGTCATCTTCTCCACTCATTCATTCCATCGGACTAGCTACTCCCTTTCCTCCATTGATGCTCCCAACCATAAGTTTCAATCTTAGTGATTCCTTGTGGTGTTTGGCCTTGAGAGAGAAGTGAGAAGCTAGAGAAGAGCAAGCTTCATCACTTTAGAACACTTGGTGAAGCCCTAGTCGACACGTGGTGTTTGTTACTCTTGGAGCAACGCTTCTAGCCGGCTAAATGTTGCTCGTGTAGCATTCCAAGCTTTGCGAGGTGCTCTAAGAAGTTTGCATTGTCCTAATTTGATTAGTGGAACCCTCAAGCCTACCACTTGGTAGTGGCCTTGAGAAGATGTAGGAGTTAAAAGAAACTACGAGCCTTTGTGGCTCCCTTAACAATGTGACTTAGGCGAGTTTTGGTGGCGAGCTAAACCATGTGATAAATCTTGTGTCTCTTGTGTATTGTGCTTGTATTCTTTTCACTTGTGTTTGAGTTAAAATTCTAGGGTTTGGACCCAATCTAATTGTGGCAAGCCAAACATGCAGCCACGAACCAAACACTCGCCAAAAATATAGGGCGCGGAAGGTGCGGCGCCGTGTGGCAAGATGCGGCTATGAACCAAACAGGCCCTGAATGCAGATGTCTGGTTACCGAGGCCTAAAATGATTAACCTATTTCTTTTAAAGAAAATCAAGGAGTACCATTTGAGCCTACACTTGTTTTGCTTTTCAAAATTCACGATGTCTTGCTTGTCTCATGAATCTGGCTCCGTTCATGGAATCATGGGCATGTACGGCATGTTCAGTTTTAGACCCTAAGAATCCATGACAATTTTTGTCATGCCACGAAAATTTGTTCCTTACTTGGTTTAAGACCAAAATTTATCCTGCCAACAACAATTTGTCACTAGTCAGCTTCAGTCAACAACTAAAGTTAATATCCCGCCTAAAATTTTCTGAAACTGCTCAAGTTAAGGTGTCTTTTTCGATTACATAGTACAACGCAGACACTCACAACGCACGTACACACACCCCTATGAACGCACGCACGCAAATCCTACCTCTATGAGCATATTCGAAGACTGGGCCGGCAAATTCTCGAGATTAGCGAAGGCACCACACGCGTCTCGCTGTCGACGAGAATGTCGCCAAAGTTGCTCTTACTCGCAGGCCGCAGGCCAACCGTCCATTGTCATTTCGGGCCTACGGATGAGGTGTCAACCATAAACCATTGCATGCATGTAGATTGAAATTTTAAGATAATCAAACTTCAAATGCTAATGTTTCTGCTTAATGTATGTACGATTTGCAATTTGTTTTCACCATGATATTCCTTAAGATTTTATCTACAAAATAAGATTCCATATGGCTATACTTCTTTGAAGAAAAAATGACATGTGGCCCCGACATGGCATACTCACAGCTCTGACATCGTGGCATGACTGGCATCCAAACACACTTTACCACTCCAGATTTTGGCATTCGCTGAATTTCGGCTCTATCATAAGCTAAACATCATTTTTAGGACTAATATTATTTTTAATATAGTCCATACTCTACAACCCTTGCATTTGTCAATCACAACGTAATGTTATTAATGTTTGGCATTACCCTCTGGTCTCAATAATTTTGTTACAATATGAATTCTATCTGGCAGGTAACCAATTTTGGGTAATTACTCGTCATAATCAGTGCACAATAGGGCAACCATGAGCTGGTTGGTTTCTGGGCTGATAAGCCCGACTGGTGCTGGTTTGTTGTGAGAGGAAAATGTTAGTATTGATCTCCCACCAGTTAGGCCCAACAGCCTAACTGGGCCTTGTCCTCGCGCCCTGATCGGGGGCGCCCAACCCTACATGGTTGGTGAGCCCCCGTCGCACAGCGCTATAAAGGAAGGTGGGGGCCGGGGCTCGCGACACGAGGTTCACCGCGCCGCCAGTCACCCCACCGACATCATAAACCCTAGACCCGATCGAAAGTAGGGGCGCTGCCAGCGACGAGAAGTACCACCGACGCCGGCAACGCCACCCGACGCTCACGCCGCCGCCGAGGACGCCACAGCGTCGACTCCCTCTCCACCGACCATCGCTGCCAGCGCACATATGGCGTCCGTCAACGAAACCCCGGCCGGAGCTTCAACAACTACGGCATTTGACGGTTTGCCACCTATCACCCATCTCTCAATCTCTCTGTGAAATCCGAATGCTCTATTACTGTGCTAAGTATCCCGATCCGATGAATATACTAAGAACACTAAATCTAACAATGGTATCAGAGCCACGGTTCATCAAGAAATCAGATGCAGATCGGGAAAGAAAGTCGAAAACCGAACCCTAAGACCTAACCCTAATTCCCAAAATCAAAACTGAACAAGGGATTGAAGAAGGGGAAAAGGGAGGGTCGGATTCAAGAACCCTAGAACTCTAATCTGAAAGAGGGGAAAAGGGGAAGAAGAAAGAAGAAGGGTCAAACCCTAACCCTAATCCCATTTTCCATTCGGATGAACGAAAAGGAAAACGAATCGGCAAGAACAAAACTCTAAACCTAACCCTAGTTTTCCCCATTCGGATAAAACCGAAAAGAACAAACTCAAAAAAAAGGGAGAAAGGGGAGAAAAAAATTAGGGTTAGGATTCGTCGGGGATAAACCTCCACCGGCGTGGAAGAAGAAGAAGAAACGCACCGGCTCTTTCGTCGGCGCTGGATAAGAAACCGAGCCGATGCGCGCGGGCTCGGCCAAGAAACGGCTCGCCGGGCTCGGCCAAGAAAGCGCCGCGGCTAGGCCACTCGACGGCGGCGTGCTCACCCATTGGGGAGCACGCGCGCCGGCGAGGGGGCCAGCAACGGCGCCAAACCCGCTCTGCTCTTCCTCGCTCGTGGCTGCTCGGCGGCGGCCGTCTCCGCTGCGGTTGAGAAGAGGAAAACAGCGAGGAGAGAGAGAGGGGAAGAGCCGAATGCCTAGGGTTTCCTGGGTGTCGGCCACGGCGACGTTTTGATCCGCGCAAAACGGCCGCTCGGCCGTCGGATCGAGACGGACGGCCGCGATTCGCTGGGCCAACGAGCCAGCCCAGGCGGGAGCGAGCGCGCGCGGCGCTTTGCTGGCCTAGGCCCAGGTTGCGGCCTGGGTGCGGCCTGTGCGCGCGAGGCAAGCCGGGCCGAGCCGGTTCAGCGCGTCTTGGGTCGCGCTGGGCTGAAAAATGAAAAGAACAAGAAATTTTTTTCTTATTATTTTCCAGAAACAATTTTAAATGCATATTTTGATGAATTTGAATGATTTTGACACAATTTTCTATGCAAATTTTATCCAACGATATTTTGCCCAGAAAACAATGAATTTTTTAGTGCTTCTGGAAAATAATAACATGAAAAGATCATTAATGTTTCCGCTGTGTATGATAATTATTGTTCTCTTTGATTAAATTTGAACCAACGGGATAATTTAATTTTAAGAGAAATGAATTTCTGATAATTTTGATGCAATTATGATATTGTTATTTTCTGACCAACGTTGTTAATAACAATATTATAACTTTTGATCCATGAGAAATCATGCATTAATTTTACTTCTGCCCAACGGTGATGTAAAATGTTTTGCATAGATGAATTATAAGTTTTAATTTGACCAACGTTGAGTTAAAGCATGGAATTTTATGTATAAATATTTCTTACTTACTCTAGTATGATTTCAGGAGGCAAATGCATTGTGAACATTGCCAACATCCCAACACTCAACGGAACCAATCACCGTGTGTGGCGGGAGAAGTATGAATTGGAACTTGTGTTGGGAGAGGTCGATTTTGCCATCACCTCACCGTGTCCTACTAAGCCAGAGGACCCGGTGAGAGGTGACAATGAATCTGACGCTGATTTCACTTCTCGAAAGCGTGATCATGCTGAAATAAGAATAAAATATGACCTTGAACATAGGCAATGGACTCTCTCCAACCGCAAGTGCCTGTTGGTAGCCAAAGCCACCATAGAAGATCTGATAAGGGGCTCAATCCCTGAATGTGCTACAGCCAAAGAATATCTTGAGAAAATCAAGAGTCAGTTTACTGGGTCTACCAAGGCCACAGCAAGTTCACTGATTAAGAAGCTTGTGAATGAGAAATTCACTGGTGGTAGCATAAGAGAGCACATTTTGAAGATGAACACTATGGCATCTAAGCTAAAAGAAATGAATTTGAAGGAGGAGGATTTCCTAATTCATTTGATTTTTGCTTCTTTGCCAAAAGAATATGACACATTCATTGTGAACTACAATATGCAGCCTGAAAGATGGGGCATAGAAAGACTCATCTCAATGTGTGCTCAAGAAGAGGAGAGGATAAAGTCCTCACAAAGTGAATCTGCTCATTTTGTGAAGGACAACAAAAGAAAGAACTTTAATGGCAAGAATTCTAAACCACAAGGAAAACCTAAGTGGGATAAGTCCTCTTCCTCCAGTTCACAGGGAAAGAAACCCTAGGATTCTGAGAATCAGCAGTATGGTGGAGTAGAAAAAGATCAGTGCAAGCACTGCTTCAAGAAGGGACACTACAAGAGGGATTGTCCAGACTTTCTGAAATCTCTGCTAAAGAAAGGTGATGAATTTATTACATTTGTAGATGAATCTCTGTATTTATATTATGATAAATCCACTTGGTGGGTTGATTCAGGAGCAACTACTCATGTTGCAAATTCTTTACAGGGGTTAAGTGGGACAAGAACCTTGCAAAGAGGAGAAAGAACGATTAAAGTTGCAAATGGACTGCAAGCCAATGTTGAAGCCATTGGAGATTTTTCTTTAGAATTGAATAATGGTTTTGTACTTAGACTTAAAGAAGTACTTTATGTTCCCTCTTTGCGTAGAAATTTGATAAGTGTTTCGAAACTTGATGATGATGGAATTGATTGCCATTCTGGTGATGGCAAGTGTAAGATACTGGTTAATAATAAATGTGTTGGTCTTGTCTTCCGACAAGACAAGCTTTATTTATTATCTCTTGCTGAGAATGCGAACAATGTATGTGATGAGAATGTGAATGATTCCCCATCTGTGGATGTAACTAAGAAGAGGAAGAGAATTGATACTATCTCTTCGAAATTATGGCATTGTCGCTTGGGCCATATTTTGAGAGGGAGAATGGAATGATTGGTTAAGGAATCAATTCTCCCGCACTTAGAATTTTCAGATTTAGAACAATGTATTGATTGCATTAAAGGAAAGTATGTCAAGAAAATTAAGAAAGATGCCAAACGAAGCACAGGAATTTTAGAAATAATCCACACAGACATATGTGGTTCTTTTTCTGTGAAAAGTGTGGATGGTTATGACTCGTTTATAACATTCACAGACGATCACTCTCGTTATGGCAATATTTATCCAATTAAAGAAAGATCGGAGGCATTGGATAAATTCAAAATATTTAAAGCTGAAGTTGAAAATCAGCACAACAAGAAAATCAAGATAGTATGATTAGACCGAGGTGGAGAGTACTATGGGCGACATACCCTATATGGCCAAATTCCTGGACCTTTTGCAAGATTCCTACAGAAAAATAGCATAGTTGCTCAGTACTCCACACCGAGGGAGCCTCAGCAGAATGGAGTGGCTGAAAGACGTAACCGTACCTTAATGGATATGGTAAGAAGCATGATGAGTTACTCCACATTACCGATTAGTTTATGGATGGAGACACTAAAAACCGCCATTCACATACTTAATCGAGTACCAAGTAAATCGGTGCCTAAAACACCGTATGAATTATGGACAGGAAGGGAACCCTCACTTAACCATTTACGTATGTGGGGCTGTCTAGCTGAGGCAAAAGTGTTTAACCCGAACATAGGAAAGTTAGACTCCAAGACAGTCAGCTGCCATTTTATTGGCTATCCAGAAAAATCAAAAGGATATCGCTTCTATTGCCCTGACAGACATACGAAGATTGTAGAAACAAGACACGTTGTGTTCTTGGAGGATAACATGATCAGGGGGAGCATGGTAGCATGAGAAATCAGCCTACAGGAGAAGCGGGTACATGTACCCACTCCGATGGTTGAAGAACCATTCTTCACGCTACCTGCTGCTGTTGCACCGACAGTGCAGGACACTGTAGTGCCAACACCTGTTGCAAGTTCTCCCGTGGCGACAATGAATGAACATGAGGAACCTGTCCTTGAGGAACCTATCCTTGAGGAAACTATAGAACCAAATGTTGCATGTGAGGAAGAACAACAACAACCCAATATGGAACAAGTGTCGGAGGCACCTAGAAGGTCTCAAAGAATAAGAAGATCAGCTATTACAGATGACTATGAAGTTTATGAAACTGAAGAATGTCAGATGGGGGACGATCCCACCTCATTTGAAGAAGCCATGAGAAGCGACCACTCATCAAAGTGGCTTAAGGCCATGAAAGATGAATTGAAATCAATGAGTACCAATAAAGTTTGGGACTTAGAAAATATTTCTAAAGGAGCCAAAACAGTAGGCTGTAAATGGGTCTACAAAACAAAATATGACTCCCAAGGGAATATAGAAAGATTTAAAGCGCGACTCATGGCGAAAGGCTTCACGCAAAGAGAAGGGATTGATTACAAAGAGATGTTTTCTCCAGTCTCATGTAAAGATTCCTTCAGAATTATAATGGCACTTGTAGCCCACTATGACTTGGAGTTACATCAAATGGATGTAAAGACAGCTTTCCTAAATGGGGATTTGGAAGAAAATATTTATATGGCACAACCGAAAGGTTTTGTCATAAAAGGAAAGGAAAATATGGGATGCCGCCTGAAGAAATCAATCTACGGATTGAAACAAGCTTCAAGACAGTGGTATTTAAAGTTTGATAGAACGATAAAAGGTTTTGGGTTTGAAGAAAATGTTGAGGACAATTGCGTTTATGCAAAGTTCAAGAATGGAAAGTACATATTCCTAATTTTGTATGTGGATGATATCTTGCTTGCTAGCAGTGATATCAATCTACTAACGGAAACAAAGAAATTCTTGTCCTCAAACTTTGATATGAAAGATCTCGGTGGGGCCTCGTTCGTTTTGGGAATAGAGATTCACCGAGACAGGAGAGAAGGGGTTCTAGGATTATCGCAAAAGGCATACATAGAAAAGGTCCTGAAGAAATTTAGTATGCATGCATGCAGTCCTTCACCTGCTCCTATAGTCAAGGGTGATAGATTTGGGGAACATCAGTGTCCCAAGAACCAATATGAAATTGACCGAATGAAAGTGGTACCGTATGCTTCAGCTGTTGGAAGTTTACAATATACTCAAGTGTGTATGCGCCCTGACTTAGCTTTTGTTACCGGGTTACTTGACAGATATCAAAAGAATCCAGGAATTGAACATTGGAAATTAGTGAAGAAAGTCCTGCGTTATTTGTAGGGTACGAAAGGCCTCATGCTTACGTATAGAAGATCTGATTCCCTGCAGATAGAGGGGTATTCAGATTCTGATTATGCGGGAGACGAAAGAAAATCTACGTCAGGATATATATTTACTCTTGCAGGAGGGGCTATATCGTGGAAAAGCTCCAAACAAACCGTAACTACATCCTCGACAATGTATGCCGAGTTTGTAGCATGCTATGAGGCAACGGGGTAGGTGAACTGGTTGAAGAAATTCATACCCGGATTGAAAGTGATTGATGATATAAATGAACCACTGCAATTGTATTGTGATAACAATCCAGCAGTACAGTACGCTCACAACAATAGGTCAAGTGGTGCTGCCAAACACATTGACATAAAGTACTATGTTGTGAAAGATAAAGTTCGGGATCATGTAATAAATCTTGAGCATATAAGTACAGAGAAAATGCTCACGGATCCGCTCACAAAGGGCTTACCACCCAACGTGTTCAGAGAACACGTAGCCGGTATGGGTTTAAGAGAAATCCTATGATACCCGAACATACGAAGGGCCCAAAGAAAGTTTACATTTCAAAACGGAGAATTGTATTGTGGCTGTTAGTCTAACGGCACTAATTGCTGTGACGATGGGACAGTTCTATGCACTAATCTGTGATGAAATAGGATGGAAGCAAGAAAAATATGAATTGAAAGTTTTGAGTATAAAATTAAAGAACGAAGAATAGATGAGAGATCAAGGGGGAGAATGTTAGTATTGATCTCCCACCAGTTAGGCCCAACGGCCTAACTGGGCCTTGTCCTCGCGTCTTGATCGGGGGCGCCCAACCCTACATGATTGGTGGGCCCCCGTCGCACAGCGCTATAAAGGAAGGTGGAGGCCGGGGCTCGCGACACGAGGTTCACCGCGCCGCCAGTCACCCCACCGACATCCTAAACCCTAGACCCGATCGAAAGTAGGGGCGCTGCCAGCGACGGGAAGTAACACCGACGCCGGCAACGTCACCCGACGCTCACGCCGCCGCCGAGGACGCCACAGCGTCGACTCCCTCTCCACCGACCGTCGCTGCCAGCGCGCAGATGGCGTCCATCAACGAAACCCCGGCCGGAGCTTCAACAACTACGGCATTTGACGGTTTGCCACCTATCACCCATCTCTCAATCTCTCTGTGAAATCCGAATGCTCTATTACTGTGCTAAGTATCCCGATCCGATGAATATACTAAGAACACTAAATCTAACAGAAAACACTGTTGGCCGGCTGATAAGCCCTGGCTGAAACCAACGAGCGAACAAGCCGCACAACAAAAGGCTTTGTATTTGTACCAATCTGCTCCTTAAGATCAAATTGACATAATGTGTTTTCTAGTTAATTTCTAAATCTGATTTTGAACTCTCTCGGATCGCTTTATCGTGCAAAAAATCTGACAGCCTTTGCTCTCTGCGGTGGAAATGAAATGCGGTTATTTGCAGCTACAAAATGTGCGGTAACCGTGTGATCACCTGGACACTGACTTGACATGCACAAAGGAAAGGAAGAAACAAGGAGCGAATCTAATCAACTTTCTAAATTTTCGGAGAACAATACAAGTTCTACTTGTTTGTCTTCAAATATAAAAGCTTCACGAGCAACTTGTTCACCCAATTAGTTCAAGTTTATTTCAATGCTCACCCAATTGGGCACACAAGATCCAAGGTCACTATTATTTATTTTGTCGCAATAATAAACTAATTGTCCTTATTACCGTTGAACCTGTTGATCTTGAAGTGGCCGAGTTCCACGCCGGCCTCCACTGCAGTCCTGGCCTCGCCGTCGATGGCCATCTCAGCCAGGATCCTGCCCACCGCCGGCCCCATCTTGAAGCCGTGCCCAGAGAACCCGGCCCCGACCACCACG
The DNA here is from genome assembly GCF_019320115.1 of Miscanthus floridulus. Lineage (NCBI taxonomy): Eukaryota > Viridiplantae > Streptophyta > Magnoliopsida > Poales > Poaceae > Miscanthus > Miscanthus floridulus. The sequence continues at coordinate 45,354,252 of NC_089585.1, forward strand.
TCCTCCCCGAACTCCCCACCCAGCCAGTCGATGACGAAGTCCATGTCTGGCGTCATGGAGCATATGCACGACTGCCGGACGACCGGCCCGCCGGCGGAGTCCACGTGATCCGGCATGAACTCCTGGATCCACGTAGCCACCCGGTCGGTGATCTCTCTGTCGCCGGAGGCCCAATCGCGGTTGTCCGGGTCGCACGGCGGCCCGCCGTTGCAGCTGATCTTGATGAGGCCCGGGAGCTCAAGCGACGGCGTGCCGTAAACGGGCGTGTCGCCGTAGCTGGAGAAAGTCGGGAAGCCAGCCTTCGCCGTCAGGCCGCGCTCGCGGCCGGGCTTGATGCGCCAGTAGAGGGTCAGCGTGTGCAGCGGCTGGATGGGGATCTCCACGCCGGCGACGGACCTGAGAAGCTTGCTCGTCCACGCGCCCACCGTCACGACGCACTTGGCGCCGTGGAACTCCTCGCCGGCGCTCGTCGTCACCACGACGCCTCCCTCCGGCCCCTTGCTGATGTCCACGACCTCGGCGTTGTCCCTGACCACGGCGCCCATCTTGACGGCGAGCGCCTGGAACATGGCCACCGCCTTGGTCGCGTTCAGCACGCCTCCGCCGCGCTCGCTCACCGCGGTCACCCACCCTTCCGCCGGTGCCTTGAACGCGCCTCCCCACATCTGGCTTAGGTCCACCTCCTCCGCGCCGGCGCTCTTGACGGTGGCGAGCAGCGCGGCGTTGCCGCGCGGGCCCATGGAGAGGTGCGGGGCAGGGGTGAGCACGCGGTACCCGGACTCCGCCTCCGCGTCCGCCCACAGGCGGCGGGCGAGGCGCACCATGGGTGGGTACTGCGCCGTCACGTAGGCGTCGCGGATGATGCGGGAGTCGCCGTGCGAGGAGCCGAGCTGGTGGAGCAGGTCGAAGCGCTCCAGGAGCAGGGTGTGCGCGCCGCGGGACGCGGCCGCGTGCGCCGCGCAGCTTCCCATGATGCCCGCGCCCACCACGATGACATCGTAGTCCAGGCGGAGGCCCGCGGCAGCGGCGGCGTCATGAGCTTCTGCGGGGGCAGTCATGACCACGACTCCACGAGGCGGACGACGCTCGATACTGGGTTTCCGTGTCCTTATGCAGTTATGCAGATGCGGATGATTTTATATATAGACAGAGTGGGGAGGCTCTTAGATCGTCAGATCATGATCTTACTCCAGCTAGTATCCTGTTTAGATAGTTATATCTCTTTTTATGCTTTGATTTTGTTCATGTCGAAATTTCTTTCTCTTCTCCCATGCTAAAATTGGGCTTACCCGTTCTAAATTTTGATTAAAGCAAGCCACAACAAAAGAAATGATATTTTGTATAAATTTTTGAATAAGACAAGTGATCAAACTTGATGTTAAAAAAGTCAAACGAATTATAATTTAGAATGGAGGGAGTACTTTTGAAAAGAGAGAAAAAAATTGCTCGGCTCAGTGTTGTAGTGTAGCTACAGTGCGCATAAGAGCAAGTGTTGAGCCGGCCAAATCTCCACTAAAAAGAACGTAATTAGAGTAACTAGGAGAGTCTTTCTTAAACTCACTCTCTAAATTATCATTTGGAGTCATGAATAAAAACCACTCTCTATATCGTTTCGCACCCTCCAATAACTTATCTATATCTTGTGTACTCTAGAGAGTCAGCCCTGCTCTTCATCTTTAGCTAGCGAGAAAACCGAAATAAAGGACGGCAATATTTAAAAAAACTAATCACGGAAGTTGTTGGGCCCATTAAAATTTATATTTGTATCGATTAGAAATGATATAAAGAACCTCTTGGAGTTGGTCTTACCTAGCTAAGAAATATATAATTAATAAAGCCAAGAAAAAGAAAAGCTCCCAGCAGAGGTCACGCATGTCTACGTGAAGCGCACTGTCGTATGTTTTCCAATATATATTATTACTGTCGGTCATATGTAATCACGCATGTCCAAAAGTCCATTATGTAGATGGATGCATGAGATGACGATTGACCTGCAGCGAATCTAGACTAAACTGCTGTCGGGGTCGCACAAATTCATGAACTCAATTTGATGGGGTCGTAGCTAGCCGGAATACGCGGGGTTCCACTGATTCGTACAAAGTTATCGGGGTCGTATGACCCCGACACATATGCACTGGCTTCGCCGCTGCGATTGACGAGCTAGGCAGCCCCGAGCGCAATGTGTTCGGCTGGTCCAGTACCGGCTTGTTCTCGCTGGTTTTAGTTTATTCTCTCTCACAGAACATTATTGAATCATCCAGAACTATCAAAAATCTAATGTGTATGGCACCAGCCGAACACAGTTAGTCAGGTAAGGTAGTCAGGTAGCATCTGAGACACCTTTCATCAATAATGCCCATAATCATGGATGCAAAACGATCTAAAAAAATAGAAAACCGAATTTTTAGGATAAACATGCACAAATGGCATGAACATAGGCGATTCTGTAGCCAGCATTCTCCTTGACTATTTGATCGGCCAGTGTACTAGAGTGTTTGAAGGAAGAAGACAAACGAGGTAAAGTTCAAGTTCCGTAAGAGTGAAAAGTGGAAACGTGAAATTTGATCGACCAGTGTACTAGAGAGTACAAATATGGTGTAGTGGAATACTTATAACTTTATACACTGTGTTCGGCTGGTGCTACTAGCGCTGGGATGTTCAGACGGACTCCCGCGGCTGCTGGCCTATTGCGCCTGCCCGCCTGCTGCCGCATGTCTGCGCCGCTCCATGACCGCTCGTGCCCGCCTCACTTCCCGCGTGCACGTGGAGACCGCCTGCGGCCGCGGGACTGCCCCTGCCTGCGCCCGCTTCCGGCGCTTGCTCATGAAACGCACTTGCAACATGAAAAATTTGTTGCAACATGGGTCATAAATAGATAAAAAATTTAGAACATACGCTTACGACATATGTGTATAGCCACTGCCACATATACAATATTTAGATAAAACATTTGTAACATACGTCTGAAACAGCTAAAACATTTAAAACATACACCTGAAACATACGTGTATTGCCATTGCAACATGTGCAGCATCCAGATCTACTTTTGCAACATCCAGATAAAAACACTTGCAACATATGTCACAAACAGCTGAAATACTTGTAACATACGTCCGAAACACTTGCAAAAACACCTGAAAACACTTGAAAACAATTGCAAACAAACACAACATGCATATAAAACACTTGCAATATATGTGTGAAACATATGCAATATCCAGATAAACACACTTGCAACAAACGTCTAAAAAAAAGATGAAACATTAGGAACAGATGCCTACAACATATGTGTACAACCATTGCAACATATGCAATATTCCGATCCACTTTTGCAACATCCGTATGAAAACACTTGAAACATACATCTGAAACAACTAAAATACTTGAAACATAGGCTTGCAACATGTCTAAAACCGCATGAAACACTTAAAGACAGCGTCGCTGATGGCCATGGCCTACCCTGGTGGAGAACTGCGGTAGCTAGCAAGTTGGGTCAGGAGGACGTCAAGAACAACGGTCCAGCATACACCTCTGTTGCAGGACTTCCCTTCCTGTCGTGGTGTGTTCGGCTGGCCGCAGGACACAATGTCACAGCCGGCGACGACCTTCGCCCGGTGACGCTGCGGCTGTGACGAGCGAGGTGGAGTGTAGCGCAGCAGGGGATGAGGCATGGCGTGGCCGCCCATGGGGTACGATGCGGTAGGTGGAAGTGCAAGGCACAGCGAGAGACGGCGGTGGGACGGGGTGAGGCGGGTGGATGCGAGTGTGAAGAAGAGCAGGAGATGGTGTTGGTCGATGTTGAGAAATGAGTATATAAGAATTAACGTTTTTGAGAGAAAGATAAGAATTAACGTAGAGAATGAGCAGTTGAGATGAGCTTGGAATCCATCCGATATTTTTGGAAACATCGGATGCTCAGTTTGGAGCGTTTCCAATACTTATGTAGCCAATTTCACGACAAATTTGGAGCTGTTTATACTAGAATTATAATAAGGAATCGTACATTTATTTCAAAGTTGTTACGGCGTACACTACTTAAAAATCCATGGTCCAATCATTAAAAAAAAATCTCTGGAGCCAACATGTGTAGATGCGTGGATCCATGGCGATTTCAAACTGCAATTACAGCACCAGGAACGAACCAGAGCCAACCCTGGCCCATGGAGCAATGGTGCACCGCTCAGAATTCACATGGCCAAGAACATGCATGGTATCCACTCAAAAAAAAAAAGCATGCATGGTAAAACCGAAAAGGGGGCATCAGATCAGAGTGTCCTTGTGTTTCTGACAAGAGTGAAATACTCACCACCAATCGTTACAGAACGTTAGCAAGCTCAGCCTGACAAGGTACATTAGCAACGTTTTAATATGGTTCCTCTCAAAAACTTAACCATTGTTTACCAGTCTTTCTTCCAAAGATTGAGATCACACAGGCTGTTTTCCTGGAGAGATCAACCATATCAAAGCGCGCGCTCTTGTAAAAGAGCGGGAGTCCAGACAAATTATGCGGTGAAGGTGTAGACATGCAGAAAGAGCCAAGTTGCAATTACAGCATAGCTTTCTCCTATTCGATGGATGCAGCGCAGCAAGACAATTGTTAATTTGGCATCCGAGAAGACAAGCGCACGAGCGACCAACCAAAGAGGCATCATGTATGTATTGGGTTGGATGGCGAATTGGCCCACCAACTTGTGCGGCTAGAGAGACGTTGCAGATCAGCCAATGCCGCTGTTTCTGTAGGAGTATTTTTGCATTTGAGATTGACTCGACGACGGCATTATTATGGGTGTATAGCAAGGTTGGATTTATAAAGAAAGACAGTATATATATACAACAAAGAGCAAACCACCATTGTTCTTGTCTGTTGCTTCGAATTTTACTTGTCTACTAGTAGTTATCAGAAATTGCCCATTAGGGAATGCTTTGCTGATAAGCGTTCCCGTTCCGGGCAAAAGCAAGGATGATCATATTCCGTTTTTCTTGAGCGAAAGAGATTGATTGCTACTGATCCTAAGCCCTTTATTTCTCAGTTTGCATACGGACGCTAGTGATGAAACAAGGCTGGCTGTTTGGAAAGTTCCGTTCGATGAATCGCCACTCAACCTGCTCGTTTGGCCGTGTCGAGTGGGCGATTCGCAACCATTGCAGCACTACAAAAACCGAAAGTGATGTGCATGCATCATGTAGAGTAGTTGTAGTCATGTTGACGATTGTGAATTAGCGATGTTCATTCATGTCCTCGACCAGTTGTATCGTGTCTGACAATCTTTCTTGCCTGATTGAACGTATCCGAATCACGTTGATTAAGATTTGAGAATACGCCTGGACTGACTATGAGAAACAGTTGTTCATCGTTCCTGTTTTACCGCATACTCGGGTCCCTCTGGTCCACGGACTCGTTGCAGCGGTAGGCGAGTCAGTCAGACACTATTGTTTATTTGTTTTACGGACTTTCCAGGGCGATAGCGTCCGGACGTCGCCGCGCAGAGGAAGCAAACGAGTGTATAACGCATCAGGCTTGTGTGGGAGCGCAACAGCAGTGTACCCGTGCCGCCCCGAACATCACCCACGCCACTCCGGACATCGTCTGCGCTGCCGGCCGTTTCCCACGCGCATCTCACGTGCAACACCTGATCTATTTTTAAAATATTCAGATGCAATAGTTGCGACATACAAAAGAAGGCAAATGAACCACTTGAAATAAGCATTTGAAACACTTGCGAAAACGTCTAAAAACATTTAAAAATCGTTGCAAACATATGAAACACTCACAAATATGAAACACCTTAAAACACTTGAAATATATGCTTGCAACATACATGTATATGTAACTTCCAGATAAAACACTTGCAACATTCGTCTGAAACAGATGAAACACTTGAAACATACTATTGCAACATACGCGTATAGTCATTACATCATGTGCAACATCCCGGGTTACTTTTGCAACATCGATATACAACACTTGCAACGTACATCTAAAACATCTGAAACACTTGAAATATACTATTATAATATGCACTTTCAGCATAACATCTCCTTGTTGCTTGGACGAATGGAGGCTCGTCAACATGGAGCTCGACACCGGCGCGGAGCTCGATGTCGCGAGTGGCGCGGAGGTCGCCGGTGTGGAGCTCATCGGCGGCGCGGACCTCGGCAGGGGCAGGGGGCAGGCAGATGGAGCGCGGTCGCGACGTGAGGCGCGAGTCTGGGTGGGGGCATGCGGTGCGGGCGGGGGTGGCGCGGGCGAGGACGAGGTCTGTCCTGGAGCAGAGG